>NC_092875.1:249667126-249749626 GCF_028372415.1 Notamacropus eugenii
TCCTAAGAATCTTTCCTAACCTACAAAGATTTCATGTATTCTGACTAAATCCTGTGTTCTGGTGAGTAACGAAAATTTATCACCAATTTCATTTACTTCATAGTTCATCCCAAAGGGTTTTATCTTATATTGCTCAGTGATAGCCATGCTTTAAAAAACCCAATGTTTCTCAAAACACCTTTGCTGTGTGTGTTTTGTAAAATTCTTCACTGAGGCTTACATGTATCTTACTATATTTTTTGTCTTATTTTTACGTGCTTTAATTTTACTTTGTTAAGTCCTCTCTAGTGGTGATGGATTTTAACCTAAGATGCCTTCAAGGAGGTATAGTTCCTTGTCTGTGATTACTTTTTCCACCTACATGTGCATCCATTCTCCTGAGTTTACTCCTTTATATTTATTGCTTGACATTGTGCATAACCTTAGAGCACATACAATAATAATATAACTTTGCAGTTTCAGACCCTCTCTGCTCCTTACTCTTCCCAGGTTCCACCCTTTGCTTTCACCATTTCAATCTCATTTTCCCCTACTTTAGCCAACTCTGTGGAATTATAACTTATTTAGGTGCTCACTTACCTAATCATCTCTAATGATTTTTTAAGCATAGATGAAATGATTCTTGATTTTAATAACGAGCATTTTTAAGTAACCATTGAGTATCTGGCAGTAAACTAGATGATTCAACATTTTGTTATATCGAGTTATGAACATAATCCCATCCTCAAGTCACTCCCCTCTCTATGTATCCTCCATTGAGCTGCCAGACTGATAATCTTAAAACAGATTTCTGGCCAGGACCCTTTTCTGGTAAGCTTCAGTGGAAACTTAATGATACTGCAAAATCAACTACCAGCCCCTATGCATGTCATTTGAACCCTTTTATAACCTGGCTACCATCTACCTTTTTATTACCTTTATATGGTCCAACCAACTGGCTTTTGTACCTGCCATAGAAAATGCTTCACACCTCCCATTTTCATGCCTTTGTACAGGATCCTCACATCATTCCCAATGTTCCATGCCTAGAATGAGCTCCTTTTCCAGCCCATTTCCTAAAATCCTTAATTTCTTTCAAAACTGAGCTCAAGCTCTGCTTTTTTACATGATGCTAGGTGGCTCAGTGGATACAGCATGAGTCAGGAAGATCCAAGTTCAAATATGACCTCAGACACTGACTAGCTGTGTGACCCTGGTCAAGTCACTTCAGCCTGTTTGCCTCAGTTTCCTCATCTGTACAATGGGGAAGAAAATGGCAAAGAATTCTGGGATCTCTGCCAAGAAAATTCCAAATGGAGTCATGGAGAGTAGTAAACAACTGGAACTACAGAACAACAACTTTCTAGTGCATCCCTCTCTTGCTGCCAAATATTTTGTCTTGTATACCAGTGATGTCAAACTCGAATGGAAACAGAGCCACTAAAAAATATGTAAAGAAAATGATCCTTGTCCTGGACTGATTTAGAAAGCCACATACGAACACTATCTGTGTTCTAATGTATTTTTATTGATTTTATTAACTATTTCCCAATTATATTTTAATCTGATTCTCCAGTACTCGGAATGTTGACACCAATATGCTGCCCAAGTTTGATATTTCCCTTGTATATGTTCTGTTTATGTTTATATGTGTACATGTTTTCTTCCCCGAAAGAATGTAAACTCCTTCACTGCACAGACTAGGATAGTTCCCTGGCATATAGAAGGTGCTTAATAAGTACGTATCAGTTATCAGAAACAAACAAAACATTCAAGGTACCACTGAAAGCACATTTTTTTTCAAATAATATTTGATTCAAAACATATTTAAAGAATTTAAACAATATCTTGATATCAGAAAATTTGGAGATCTATATAACAAATTTAATTTGGAACTGTTTTGCATAGTAGAGCAGCCAGTTGGCACAGTGGCTTAGAATGCCAGGCCTAGAGTCAAGAAGATTCATTTTCCCGAGTTCAAATCTGGCCTCAGCCACTTACTAGCTGCGTGACCTGGGCAAGTCACTTTATCCTATATGCCTCAATTTCCTCATCTGTAAAATGAGCTGGAAAAGAAATGGCAAACCATTCCAGGATTTTTGCCAAAGATACCTCAAATAGGGTCACAAAGAGTTGGACATGACTGAAAACAACTGAACAACAACATTTTACAAAACATTATTGCACTGAAGATTACTATTTCTACAGCATCTATTATGTTATAAACATATAGGTTACCATAAGTTCTGGCCATAATAACACAGAACCAGACCTGTAATGGACCTTAGAGATTCCCTAGCCCAACCCTTGTCTCACACATGAGAAAACTGAACCCCAGAGATGTTAAATGTCACTCTGATAGTATGGAGCAGTTCTTTTGATTTCCTTGATGTTCCTTCCACCATGTCACACCATAACTCACATTTAATTGAACAGATGTCAAAAACAAACATTCATTGAAGGCCTACTATGTACAAAGCACTCTTTTATTTGTTCGGAATACAAATAGTAAACATAAGTCCTTCTGGAGTCTACACATTAACAGAAGAGATAAGATAGTAAGATAAAAGACAAATATCTACAATTCAGATCAAAATATGGTAATTACACTATACAGCAAAATGATACTGGATATTTGAGGAGGTGTTGCTCAGTTTTAAGACTTCAAAAAAATTTCACCTCTATTTTTTTTCTCTTCCAATAAATACAATGATTAAGCTTCATTTATTCAGTAGGTATTTTCTGAGCAATTATTGTAAACCAGATTTTAAGCTCTACCAAGTTATATAACACACAGTTTCCTGCCCTGAAGGAGCTTTCAACTGAGCTATACGTGTGTACAGGTAGTATACACAAGTAGCTTCAATAGAAGGCAATGTGTGATAAGTGACAAGTAAGTGAAACGCATTAAGTGTGCAGACTCCCAAGATAAGAAGGAAGCTGATCCGCAAAGAGGCAGGAGTATGGCATTTGGGCTGCATCAGTTTTTGGTATATGGAGATGGGGGAGGGGCAGCGAGTTGGGCAGCATTCCAACTAAAGGGCAGGGCATGAGCCAAGGCAAAATGGGGGGAAAGCACAGTGTGTCAGGAGAATTGCAAGTCGTCCAAATTAGCTGGAACATCTGATGCTTATAGGAGAACACACAGCATCTAATAGTGTTTTGCATAGAGAAAACACTCAATAAGTATTTATTGAATTGATTTGAAGTGAGCAAAGATAGATCAGTCTGGAAGGGGGCGTTGGAATTAGACAAAGGAAAACCTTAAATGCTAAGCTGTCGAATTTGGATTTTAGGCCATGAGCAGTCATTGCAGATTCTTGAGAAGCAGGGAGAGGAGAAGAAAGATCTAAGTGGCATAGGATTAGAGGAAGATGTAAGAAAGAAGGTAAGAAAACCACCTAAGAGTTCATTAAAATAATCCCAGAATGTGGTGATAGGGACCAGAACTAGGGTAGTGGCCATGGGGAATGGAAAGGAAGGGACAAGATATGATGACAGAATGGCAAAGAAAGGGGAGTCAGAGATGGAGTTGAGCTCAGAGCCTGTGTAAATTGAGAAAATGTATTACTCTTAATAAACTTTGGGCAGTTAAAAAAAGGAGTTCTTTTGGGCAGTAACATGATAAACTCACTTTTAAACTCATTGAGGTTGAGGCATCAGCAAGACTCCACATGGGAATGTACAGCAGGCATTGGAAACGTGGAACATAAACATTTAGCTGAGGTTAGTACTAGAAATGAAGATTTACAAATCATTCACATAGATGAGAATTTAAGCCCTCAGAGATAATGATAGTAACAATAATGACTGATATTTATATGAGGGAAGCACTTTACATATATTATTTTACTTGAGGGAATGAACTATATTAGGCAGACAATGTAGAGAGGGAATAGACAAGGATAAGGAAAAGATGGGAAGTAAAAGGCTAATCATAAGCACCTTAGAAATGCCCATATTTAGGGGGCAAGAGGAAGAAGAAAACTCATATAAAGAAGAGGAACCAGGGAACAAATTTTATGTAGAATTTCAAAAAGCCTTTGTTCAGGTTTTCACACTGAGGTTACTAAATCACCAAGGTTCATGTATTTCCTACAGAAAAAAGTCATCTCAGTCTTGCATTCCACGGGACCATGCAGCTTCCTTTTCACTTGAACATCTCCCTCACTCCCTTTACCACATTTTCCTTTTCTCTCTCCCAAACTTCTCAACTTTAGCTGTAAGAATTACAATTAAATCAATACTCCCATTGCCTCTAGGCGTGCCATCTGAATGTCAAGTGATTGCCTTACTGTCCTGTTCAACACCTGTGTGCCTTCCCAGGACATAACTCCCTTCCCAGGTCTCTAGTTTTCTAAGTGTTATCTCCCTACCAGGGCCAGTTAGATGGCTCAGTGGATAGACAGCTAGGCTTGGAGTCAGGAAGACTCTTTTGAAGTTCAAACCTGGCCTAGCTGTGGGACTTTGGGCAAGTCACTTAATCTCTGCTTGCCTTAATACACTTGAGAAGGAAATGGAGAGCCACTCCAGTACCTTTGCCAAGAAAATCCCATGGACAGTATGGTCCACAGGGTCATAAAGAGTCTGAACAATATCTTCCCATTAGAAAGTAAGTTCCTCAAAGGCAGTGGCCCCATCATTTTCACCACTGTAAACCTAGCATTTAAGACAGATCTGAGCACCTATTGTTTAATAAAGGTTTTTCATTCATTAATTCATGTGGAAAGTAAGGCAAATTAGTAATATGTCTTAAAAAGGTTAGTCCTACTCTTAGCTTTAACAAAGCCTCTTTCTCCAGTCCTTTTAGACAGATTTCCAATAGACTCCTCCACAATTTCAGTGACAGTTAACTAACACAGCTCTTCCCTAGGCAGAAATCTATCAAAGAGCCAGAGTACAATAGTTTGAAATCCTCTGATTGATGATTGATTGATGTCAATCAATCAATCAACAAATATTTATTAAGCGCTTACTAAGTGCCGAGCACTGTGTTAAGCTAGAGAAATTTACAATTTAATGGAGGAGACCATATGCAAATAAACATATGCAAAGCAAACCACATACAGGATATATAGGAAACAGCAGAAGGAAGGCAGGAATGGAGAGGTTGGGGAAGGCTTCCAGAAGAATTTAGGATTTTAGTTGGAACTTGAAGGAAGACAGAATGGTCAACAGTCAAAATGGAGTAAGGAGAGAATTAGGGAAAAGGCAGGGGTTAGCAGATGGATTAGTGTCTTGTTTATGAAACAGCCAGGAAGCCAGTGTCACTGAATCAAAGAGAACACGTCTGGGGAATAAGGTGTACAGAGGGAGGGAGGTGGTGAAAAGATCTAAAGGCCAAACAGAGCATTTTGATGTTCCATTAAATGGAAGGCAAAAATTGGCATATAATCCGAAATTTAACATTACATACACCACAAATTCCTAGGTGAGAAGTTTCTTAAGGAAAAGCTAGCAGTGGAGTAAAGTATGGTATGTGGAAAGAAAACGAAATTGGGTCAAAAGTTCGGGGATCTAGCTTCTTAGCAGTCAGTACAATCATAGGCAAAGAATTTAATCTTATTTTCTTCATTTGCAAATGAGGGAATAAGACTAGATGGTTCCTTCTAGCTTTGAATCCTATAATTTTGTATGGCATGGGGCTGCAATAAATTTGATGCTAGAACAGGGAGCAGAAAATCTGAGGGGGTTGAAAAATTCTATTCTGGGGCTTTAGTGAAAAGCAGGTGAAATGGATGATTGAGGCTGAGTTGTGAATTTCAGGCCACATGTCTTCAAATCCCACATTTGTGCATTTATACTAGGGATTTTTCTAACCCCTTGTTCTAATATGTTAGAGATGCCAAATAAATACAACATAAGAACAATAAATCTGGAAGCAGATTGAATTTGGCAAAGCAACTCAGTCTATTTTAGGAACATCTTGGGTCTTACAAATTTATTTGGTCATGCAACTTTTCTGCTTAATTTTAAAGGCTTTCATATTTAGTGGAAGTTTAATCCATCTATTTTTGCTTTATGCATATTTAACTCATCAAAATTTGGTATTTGTTGAGTAATTTGACAACTAAAAAGCCTTAAGAGTATTTTCTCTGCTTTATTCTAGGGAAATACAATGTCATGGAAAGTCCACCCCTAAACAGAAGGAATCCAAGAACTCCAGTAGGTTCTGAACTTGGCAATGTATACTTTAGTCTCCAAAATGAATTCCATGAAACAAGAATGCCTGGTACATACATACTTTAAAAGCACTGATGATTAATGAGGTGACATCTTTTCAAGGTTATGCTTGATTTTGAAATTACCAGAAAATCTTTCTAGTTATTCTAAATCATTTTATAACGCCTGTCAATAAACCATCTTGAAACTTTTGTGGTACAAATGCATATAAAACCATTTGTTTAACAATTACTGCCTATCTATACATTTTGAAGACTTTCTATCAGACATAATGAAAAATGATCATATTCTCTTGAGAATTGAAGGTGAAGGAAATGTCATCATGATGTACATAAAGGGCTATAATTGGACAGCCAAATGAATAGCTGATTCATATTTAAAGAATTTGAGGAAGAGGGGGCCCACACACAACCCTTCTCAGTAATTGTTTTTAATTTCTTAAATATCTTATATTTACTTCAGAATAGAATGTGCCATCTACATGATAACATTTTATAACACCAATGAAGTAGTTCAGTAGCATGATCCCAGTTATTTCACAGATGATTAAAAATACACCTAGAAAAGATTATTAGTGCATGAACCATAGTCTGAATCTATCCACTGGACTTCACAGTCTTCTCCAGTGCACAGGCAATATCTACGTACTACAAGGAAATTATAGTTTATATAAAAGCCCTGGTTTTTTAGATCTATAAGGCACCTTTTCAACATCTACATCCATTGCATATTTCTGTAAATCTTCTAGAATTTGATGCAATGGAAAAAATAGAAGTTCCTTTGACATCCTCTTTTCCCTCTACAATGCTTCTACTTTTCTGTCAGAATGTCAGGCTTGATGATCTTTCAGGTGCCGACCAGTTCTAATTGTCAACGACAGTATAAACCCACAAAGCAAATCTCTTAAGAAATAACTTTCCTTTACAAATGCTTCTGAGTGATAATCTTTATTGAGGATATTTACTATTTTTTCAATTATAATTAAATTATCAATCTCTCTAAAAATTTCAAAAGTTTAAGTGATGGTGATGATGACAATGATGCTGATGATAATGCCTTGAGTTTAAATAGCACCTTAGAATAACAGAATTTTAGTTCCTCCATAGAAGGAAAGTCATTTAATATACTCCTCCATGTGGAAAGTGTAGGAAACATGAATATTCACTTGACAGGTTCATCCAGCCTTTGCTTGAAGGCTTCTAATGATGGAAGACTTACTACTATGCTTCCTGAGGTAGTTGATTCCATTTGGGACAACTTTAATGACTAAAAAAATTCTTTCTAATATTTAGGGGGAGAAAAAAACAACTTCTTTGTCATAATTTTCTATCAAGGGACTCAATTTTTACCCTCTGGAATCAAGCATAAATCTAACCCTCTCTTCTAACATATTTTTGAAGACAGTGATCATGTCCATATTAAGCCTTCTCTTTTCTTTGCTAAACATTTTTAGCTACCTTAATTGATCCTTAAAGAACCTGGAACAATTTCCCTAAATTAGGGTATCTTAAGCATTTTATTGTCATGGACCCCTTTGGTAATCTGACAAAGTCTATAGATCTCCTCTATTTTTAAGTGCATAAAATAAGTTTGGTGAGATTATAAAGTATCATATTGAATTCAATAATATTAAAATAAAGTTATTACAATATTTTTTAAGTTCATGGACCCCAGGTTAGGAGCCCTTGATCTTAATCTACTTCAACTTGTCGACATCTGTCAGAATGGGATATAATATTCTGAATGAATAGTGCCTTGTTTGCATTTCTTTTATATCTTTAATTGGACAGGTAGGTAGCTCAGTGCATAGTACACTGGGACTGCAGTCTGGAAGACCTGAGTTCAAATCTGGCCACTTACTAGCTGTGTGACCCTGGGCAAGTCACTTAACCCTGTTTGCCTTGGTTTTCTCATCTGTAAAATGAGCTGGAGAAGGAAATGGCAAACCACTCTAGTATCTTTGCCAAGAAGACCCCAAATGAGGTCATGGAGAGTTGGATGAGACTCAACAACAATAATATGTCCTTAATACCCACTACTTATTTTTAATTTATATAATAAATTTCATAAGTATTCATAATATAGTATAATAAAAAAGATGATTGCATATGAAACTTCAAATTTATTATGTGCAACTTGCTAGTCTTTTAAAATATATAATAAAGTTACCATGTAAATTTCTTTTTTTTCCTTTTTCTTCTCTCCTCTCTGATAATGCTTATCTGTGATTATATTTCATCCCTATTCTAGACAGCAAGATAATCACAGTAAAGGATCATATGTTCACTCAGGTTATATCATATCCAGTCTATAGCATAATGGTCTACATAGCCTAAGTAGTAGAAGGTAAGCTCCCTGAAGATGACAAGCATTTTTATATTTCAGCCTTTAGCACCTAGTATAGGACCTGGCACATAGTAGATGTGTAATAAGTACCCTAAGCAACTGATCAAATCATTGATCAAAAATATTTGTTTAACTAATTTGTACTGTTCAGAAAAGAAGACACTCCCTTATTCTGAGCACTATATTTCTCTAAATGTGGCCTGTTATAATGATAGGTTATTTTTGTTTTTGTTTTTGGCTATCATATCACTGTTAACTCATATTCAATTTGAAATCTCTAAACATCCCCAGGCCTTTTCACATGACTAGTCATCAAGGCCTCTTTGTACTTATGCAGCTGTCTTTCTTAACCTTAGTTACTTGACTTAACATTTACTCCCTCTTTTTGTTTTTATTTTTTAATTCTAGTCATCATTTCAGTCTGTTGGAGATACATTTGATTCCTAATTTTGTCATCCAAAATGGTAGTCACCAATTCTAATTTCATATCATCTATGAGTTTATTAAACATGTTTTTAGCTGCATCCAAGTGAGTGGTGAAAATGCTGAACCAAACAGGACCAAGGATAAGCCCTGCAGCATCCTGCAACATATCACTGATCATTTCCCTTGAGGTTAATACCACCCTCACCACATCATCAATAATCAACTCGATGTTGGCTCCAGTGTTCAGAGAGCTCTAAATCTGCCTAACTTTACTATTAGTCAGGCTGTATCACTACATCTTGTCCTCAAGGTTATCATGAGAGTTTCTGTCAGATTGTTTAGTAAATTCATGTATAACATGTATATGGCATTTTCTTGACCTTGTCTAATAATCCTGTCAAAAATAAAGAAAATAATGTTAAATCATACCTTGTTTTTAATGAACACATTCTGGTTTTCAGCAGTAACTGCTTCCTTTTCTCAATGTGTGTAAAAGAATTATTTAATAATCCGCTGATAATTTGAAAAGATGTTTTAAATTAAATAAATAATTCATTGTTTAATTTTGCAGATCACCATCAATTTCCTTGTCTAATAGTTTGTGGAATCCTTCCCCTTTTAAAATATTTGCCCATCACTATCTGGTGAATACCTTCCTTGTTCTTCATAATTATTTAAAAATTCCTACTGTTCAGCAATCATAACTACAAATTATCTAATACCCTAGTTCATCTGGGACAAACGACAAGCTCATTTAAAGCAACTATTTGCTTTCTGTTGCCATGTTTTTAATTTGAAAGAACAAGAAACCTCGAAGAAAACCCAAAATAAGTGCTACTCAACAAATCTTGGGCCCAGATAACATCACAAACTCAGCTTACTTCCGCATCCTACAGATATAAGCACAGTAAATTCTCCCCAGAGATCCTCTACTCCTAGAAGACACAAAGACAGAATCTGTCCTTTGCAATTACAATCCTACAGAAATAATCCACAGAAATTTCATTTAATTCACATGAGGGTCAAGAAGGACTATGGGAATGTGGTACCATCAAGGCTACTGAAACTACTCTAAGTCTTTGTCGCAGTCCCAGTCCGATGGCTTTGAGACATTTCCCAATTCTGTTCACATACATTCTCACTCTCCTAAAGCAATTCCACAGTCAAATATTCATCACCCCATAATGAAATCATGTCACTGCCTCTCATACCTATCCCTGCTCAGAGGTCGTAATCAATGGCAGTTGGGCACATGTTGTTGACCAATATTTTCTTAGCATTACTATATTTATTTTCTATACCATACACTGCTCTATTCTGTCACCTAATATAGGATCTGGTTAAGAGTTCTTAACTCTTTCAGTTCTATCTTTTTTTAAATTCTGGAGATTATTATGCCAGAGAGAGAATGTATGTTATAGAAAAATGTCAATGATTTGTGATTTCTTCCAATCCAATCCAAGATAAGCTAACAAGCAAAAATTAAGTGTGTATAGGACATTGTTCATGCTACCTTAGGTATTAAGGCAAAATGGAAACAATCTTTGCCTTGTCTAATAGTTTATAGTCTATTGGATTTTAGGATTCCATCCATCAGTCCTGATCATTATCCACTTACAAATTACAGATTTAGAGAATTGAGAGAGACTCACAAAAGTCAAAGGACTTTCCTATTACTATGGAATAATTTTAAAGGTGAGACTTGAAATCAAGGCTTCCTGACTAAAAACCCAACACTCTCTCCTCTATGCTCCCTGCCTCCCTCCTGAGGAAAATGGGAACCAAATAATAGTTCTTACCTTCTCTCCTCCTTTAACATTGTCTATTCCCCTCAAGTTGGAGATTTTTTTACTTCCTTCTTTCTTTTCTTGCTGCTCAAATAACTTTAGTAAACATTTTTGTTCAGAGGATCAATTACTAAGCATGCTAGTAGAGAGGTGTGTGACTAACAGGCAAACTGAGATACATTTTTGGATCTAGTCACTGTGAAAATTTATTTTGATTGACTACACTTATTTGTTAAAAAAAACAAAAAGCTTTTGGGGAGTTTTATGCCTCTTTTCAGTGGAGTGGGGAGGTAGAAGGGAGAAAAAAATAAATGTTTGATAATCAAACATTTAAAAAAGGATTTAGCATTTTTTTCAAGCCTGAGTCATTTTTTTTTTGGATTTTCTACTATCTGACACTATTCTAATAAAAAATACTCTTAAACAAAAAACTCCTTTGCATTCATCTTTAGTTGCATGACCATGCTTCCATCTTTTAAAAGACTTTTTTTCCTTTAAAATCTGATTTGACTACAGTGCCTCCTGTGTAACCAAATCATTCTCTTTAAATGCTTCCCCCTGTTTTTCATCATCTGTATCAGCCTCAATTGCATTTGTCAGAATTTTGTTCTT
The DNA here is from genome assembly GCF_028372415.1 of Notamacropus eugenii. Lineage (NCBI taxonomy): Eukaryota > Metazoa > Chordata > Mammalia > Diprotodontia > Macropodidae > Notamacropus > Notamacropus eugenii. The sequence goes on from NC_092875.1 coordinate 249,678,460, forward strand.
CAGATTCTCCCAGCCTTTTTTCAGTGCCTTAGTTTATGGACACAGAGCTGGCGATCTTTCCACCCAACTTTTTGACACTTATTTAAAGTCCAGGGTCATATCAGAGTCACTTTCTCCCAACATTCCTATATTTGCCATCCTTTGCTGGCCAGAATCTGACCTAAAATGGTATTTCCTTTTATTGATTGTTTTACCATCTGAATGACCAAATTAACAATAAAGCAAACCAAAAAGTTAATTATTGTTCTACTTTTACCAACAAGACACATCCAGCACCTGTCCTGATGAGGTGAAGTTTTGCTTTGGGGGCTTCTTTGGAAGAAGGTTCTGTGCCAGGTGAGACTCTGAGTAGCCATGCCAACCCTCCCCTTTGAAAGTCCAGATGTTGGTGCTTCTCTCTTTGGTAACTATATATTTATGCAATGCCCAGAGAGTTGGATCTGTGTGTTGATCTGTGATGTATGCATTTCTTATGATCAGACAGTTAGAAGATCTATTTGTTGGTCTTTATTTCTCTCTGCTTGTATTTTCTCTCTTGGTGAATGCCATTCAAGTTGATGGCTGACCTTTCAGAAAAGCAGATCTAAGAACCCGTACAGTAGGCTCTCTTGTGTATGCTGAGGTGCTTGCTGCCACTTCACCCCACTAAGTTTTAACAACATATATGGAAGCTCATATTTATCTTCTATTGTTAAGATATCAAATTTATTGCTTATTGTTCAGATTTTCCATATTGGCCTCAGACATGTGAGACTAGTGACAATTTGTTTCTGTTGACCTTCTGAGTCATTTCCTCTTCTAAGACACTATTATCTCTGACGATTTCTTCCCTAGTTAAAAGTGCTTTACATATATAAATTAATCTAGATAGATGGGGTAGCTAGGTGGCCCAATGGATAGAGTGGCCTGGAGTCAGGAAGATTAATTTTTCTGGGTTCACATCTGGCCTCAGACACCTACCAGCTGTGTGACCCTGGGCAAGTCACTTAATCCTGTTTGTCTCAGTTTCCTCACCTGTAAGTGAGCTGAAGAAGGAAATGGCAAACCACTGCAGTATCTCTGCCAAGAAAATCCCAAATGGGGTCATAAAGAGTTGGACAGGACTGAAAACAACATGAAGAAAAGATAAGCACTATACTTAAAGATAAAGCTACAAATGGAGAAAATTTTAAAAATCAAACTAATTATCTACTATATAACCCTGAAGAAAAATCCGTCTACAAAGGAATGGATGGTATGAATTTCTCTCCCAATAGCACAAGCAGAGTAGATAAAGAAGGCTATAATCTGACTTATGCACAACTCTGAAATATAGAGGAGAGTTCAGTGTATGGTCCATAGATACTGAAGACTATGATATTCCACTATGGTTGCTATTTCTTTTGGGAAAAAAGAGGGAAATTCCTTGCTATTGGTTCCAGAGGGGTGATTTCCTTGGAATTGAACTCAGACAAGCAATACTGTAGTGGGGTAGAGGGAGACTTTAATGCCTTTGTGCTCAAAAGGCATGGTGCTAACATCTACCATGCCAAGGAGGAAAGCAAGCTTCTACTTCATAACACGGTGAACTTTTCTATCTCTGGGATCAATAGTCTCATTTTCTAATACATTGTTTAACATTATGTTACAAATCAAATAAGGATTTCGGAGAATAAGCCATAAGTACATCAAATCCAAGCTCAAGTTAGCATTTTGAGTAAGCTGGAACGAGATAACAAGACAGGAAAGGAAATAGGCAAAGATTTCCTATTGTTTAAATTCTCCTTTCTAGTATGATTTTCAAATTACAGTTGAGGATCATATCATATCATCTCCACTAAGGAACCTTATAGTCATCATAAACATGCCCTGATTCTTCACTTCCTCTATTGATTTTCCCTCTCTTTCTTTTATCTCAGCATCCAAATCCATCCTTAACTCCTGAAAGTCAAAATACCTCTTCTCTAGATACTTGTCTCTTTATACAACCCATTCTACCAACCTCCCTATTTTCCGCATTATTTTCTTCTCCTCCTACCATAACCTAGGTTACATGCTGCTGTTTAAAATTTTTTTTCTCATCAGCCCCTGGCTCCATATCTTCTCTCTTGCAGAGCATTTAGACGATTTCATATTTTCCTTCACAATAAAATAGATTCCTTTCTTTCCATTATGCAGTCCATCATGTCATACTGCTTTGTAATCCTTCCTCTCCCAATATACCCTATTGTGTCAGACACTTCACCTTATCTGTCTATACCTGCCTTCTTCATATGACTTCCCAAAGGTTGGAGAATTCAGTTGAACTAAAGACGTTGTGCTATTGAAGAGAGGTTCATGGTTTTGATTCTCATAGGAGTCATTTGCTGCCCACAGAGGAAAATGTGTTTCTATATAAACAGAGCATTTCCAAATCCAGGCTGACTACCTTGCTTTAAAAGTCTAGTATTGTTCACTAAAGGGATCTGAATAAAAGTAGATGTGTGGAACCACACTTTAGAAACATAGTTCAAACCTTAAATGTTCCAACAATGGTACCAAAGCCCATTGACTTGTCTAGGGGTAGAGGGAGTTAAGAAGAATGGATGATGCTGGCCCACATAATGTAGGATCCAACTGCCTTCTTGATGGGAACTGACCCTTGTACTGAGAAGAGGGGTCAGTGGTCTGAGTGAAGAACACTCCACCAACTTCCTGATGTGCTTTATTTCCTCCTGCCTTTCTACCATATAGTATAGGAAGAAATGAGTGAACATATACATTAATTTGTGTATATAGAAATGACAGTTTTTCTATAGAAAATTTTAAAATATGTTTAGCATATTTCACATCCAATATTGATATACCTAATCCTATGATATGACCTAGGCTACTATGAAGGGCATGGAGAGCAGCTAATGGATAGAGTGCTAGGTCTGGAGTCAGGAAGATGACTCTCTGAATCTAGTTCAAATTTAACCTCAGACACTTATTAGCTGTGTGACCCTGTTTGCCTCATTTCCTCACCTATAAAATGAGCCGGAGAAGGACATGGCAAACCACTCCACTATCTTCAACAAGAAAACCCCGGTCAGACATGATTGAACAACAAACAAGTCTGCTATGAACTAGTCTACCTCTTTTGGTAGTGGCCCCAAGAAATCCCCAGTTATACTGGATAAGATGTAATCAAAATGGCAAATGGTAGACAACTGTATCTTAGAAGTCAGAACGGATCGAGGGGTACAAAAATTGGAGAAGGTAATTTGTCCCAAGAGGAGTTTGCTTAATGGTGCATGAATCTAACATAGTTGTGGTAAAAAAGGATGTAACTAGAAACTTTGCATGGGAATAAGTGGCAGGATCTAGGCAATGAAGTACATTTAACAGTAAGCAAGAAAAGGGAGAAATCTAATCTTATATCACAATTTTGAGCTCTATCTTAAGTTCTTTTAAGTATAATCACATAATAACTGTTTACATTTAAATGTAGGATTTAAAATTGTCCCTAGAAGTTTTTCTTAAAAAAAATCTTAGTCCATTCCTTCAAACTTCTAAAAATCTGTTTGAATCTTGCTTCTGACATCCAGTATACAAGTATTCCCTCTCAGATGTGTCAACTACAAATTTGCTAAGCATACTTCCAATTTTCAATTGATTTTTTAAAATTTTCAGCAGGGTTGATGACAGAGCCCTATGGCATGTGGCAAAAGAGATTCCTCTAAGCTGATACAGTTCTATTTATAAAAAGAATTTGGAAGTGCAGTTGATTGTTTACTTAATTTTATTCTAATCTAGTACACATCTCCATCCTGTATACCAGGGTATCTTGGTAAAATGTGTTAAATGCCTTGAGAAAGTAAATCTAATGACCGTATGAATAGAGTAAATTGGGTTAGTTTGTCACATTAGGATGATAGGATTATAGACTTGGTAAATGAACCAAAGCTAATAATTGTTATTGGGGTTTTCCCCTGCAAATGACTTAAAAACTATATGTTTCAACTATATGTCTAAAATCCATTCTCTCTCTCTCTCTCTCCATATATATATATATATATATATACATATATATATATATTAAAGTTTGCCTGTTTTGACATTATTACTTCTCAAAGATTTTCAATATTATTTTTCTGATCACATTTATGCAATTTTTGTTAGTACCCTGAGATATAATTCATTGTGCTTCAGAGATTTGTATTCAAATAAAGTTGTGAAGGTTCTTTTCCACTCTCTTTACCTGCTTTGGACATCAAATTTCCCCTAACCAATTTGCTCTACCATTTAAATTTTATAGATAATTATTTCTGATGGCTAAGATGAAAGTAAAATAGAAATTAAGTAAGTCAGTCTTCTGTTGTCTTTTAACACTGTCATCTATCTGAAATAGTGGAACTTTCTAGTTGCCTCTCTGCTAACTAACTCTACTTCTTTTCATTCTCCTTTGCTGAATCTTTCTCCAAGTCACACTAATATGTTTTATTGTTATGCCTTTAAAAACATCATTCTAAGAGGAAGTTCAGAGGTTTTACCACACTGCCAAAGGGGCTCAGGACCCCCCAAAATGTTAAAAAGTTCTGCTCTATACTGTCTCATTTCGCAATTTCATCAGTTTCCAAGGCTTCAAATGTCATCTCTGTGCAAATGATACTTAGTCAATCCTAAAGTGCTATTGCATCTCCAACTGCAACTGGACATCTCAAACTCAGCATGTCCAAAGAGGAATTAATTATCTTTCTCCCCAAACTTTCTCCTTTTCTAAACTCCCCTATTGCTTTAGAGGGTAACAGCATCCTCCCAGTCTCCCAGTCTCTCCACCTTGCTGTCACCTTCGGTTTTTCAGTCACATTTAGCTGACATATCTAATCTAATGAAAAATCTTATCACTGATTTTTTTCAAGCATCTTTTGCATATATCCCCTTCTCTCTACTCACACTCTCTACTCACACCACCACTCTGGTGCAACATCTCATGTCTGGATTATTACAATATCCTTCTAGTTTATTTCCCTGCCTTAAGTCTCTCCCCATTCTAATTCATCCTTCTCTCAAAGACCAAAGTGATCTTCCTAAAACATTAGTCTGACTATGTCACCACCACCTCCACCTCAGCTGAATGAATTCTAGTGGCTGCCAGGATCAAATGAAAAGTCCTTTGTTTGGTTTTGATGGGCCCCTTCCTAACTTTTCATTTCATTCTTCTTACTTCTAAATACTCTAGATCAAATGGCATTGGTTTGGCTGCTCTTTGCACATGCCACTCCATCTTGGACTCTGACTTTTCAGCATCTGTACTACATGCCTGGAACGTACTTGTGCCTTACCTCCACCTCCTGGATCCCCTGGCTTCCTCAAGATTCAGCTCTTATGCAAGAGGCCTTTCTTGGTCTTGTCTTTCCCTCAACCCCCAACACTATTAGTATCTTACTTTCCTTCTATTCTGTAAATACCCTGTATTTATGTAGTGGTTCACATGTTTTCTGCCCCCATTAGGATGTGAGTTCCTAGAGGGCAAGGACTATGGTTTGGTTTTGAATTGTTTTTTCCCTTTTCTTTGTACATCCATAGCTTAGCATAGTGCCTGGAACATAGTAAGAACTTAATAAATACTCGATTGATTGATGAGACAAAATTTAGCAAAGCAGATAAAAATGTACTTTGAACAGAGTAAGTCTTCTACCAGATGTCTATGGCTCACTACTATCATATCTTGTCCTATGCCATTTGCAATCGACCGTATTTGGGGAAACTCTCACTCAGTGGTCTCTAGTATTCTTTAGCCCTCAGCCTGAGTAAATCCTGAATAACAAAGGTCCTGTGGTCACTGTCATTGTTGTGCTTTACCACAGGGGAATAAAAGTTCAGAGTAGTCTTAGGAAGGAAGCATCTGATGTCATTTTTTAATCACAGTTCTTACTCTTGCTTGGATATTAGTTATACCGGTCCTTAGGTGACATTGATAGACACATAGAACACCTTATGGATAAAAACACTACTAGACAATGTTCTCAAAGGGAAGATAATCATGAATGTACATTAAATACTATGCATAAGAAATATAGTCAGAAGCCCTAACTACTGCATCCTTGTTGCCCACATATACATTCAATTATTAGTTTGCATGAAAAAGGAAGTAGAGTTAATTTTATTCTGAAATCTACTGAATATTAGCATCAAGTACGGCATTTAATAGGGAAATTTATGTTTGTTAAGGGAGTTCAACACTATCACAAAAAATAGTATAAATTTAAATGAAAACTATAGGTTGAATTATGAATTATAGGTTTTACAAATGTTTTTGTTCACAGACACTGTATTAATTTCATTGATCCACATTTTCAGCAAAATATAAATGACAAACAAAAATGTCTAACCACTCATACTGTATGTAAGAAGTGGATGTAAAACACAGTATACATGCTATTATATGCTGCTAGAAACTGTGGATCAAAGTAGGTCACTAATATGCATATCTTGACTAGACACTCTGGATTGATAATGTGCTTGATCTGGAACTGAGTAAGAGTAAGAGAATGGGATATACTGCATTCCAAACACTACATAATGATTTAAATGATTTCAAACTCTTCCCTTACCTAAAAGTTCATCTCTTCAACACTAATATTCTCCTGGGAATATGATGTCATACAACTACCTGGTCTTAGAAGCACTAGAATTACAAGTAGCCCAAAGGACGATGGAAAAGTGCCTGGTGATCACAGGTTCTAACGTATTAGTAATGGTGATACACAATTCTTCTAATTATGCTTCAGGACACCAGAAATGGCATAAAACATTATCTAAGAGATATAGGATGAGAAAAGTTGGTGGGACAGTCAAGTAGCAAAAATTAGTACTGTGATTCATTCTTTTCTAGGAGCATATCATTCTGGTATTCAAGTCATGGTCCAGAAAACCAGATCCTGACTTTTGACACTATCTGCCAGATCTTTAATTCTCATGTATTCCTTTCTCTTTCAAAGTCATGATCCCACCAAGGGGAAAAAATAGTAAAATAGCATCTATGTCTCCAAGTGCATCAGGTTCCTATACAAGTGTTCTAAGTCACACACAACAAATATCAAATTTCTTTTGGCTGTGCTGATCACTAACAGGATATATCCCAATCACCAAAAGCTTCTTAAAGTCTGATCTCATGACATTTTTTCTTGATAGTTTCTAGGTGCCATGTAATCTAATGCACATATTACCCACTGTGAAAAGACACAAATGTTATACCCTGTAAAAAGTAAAAATAATTATTTATTTAAATGCTCCTTTACAAGGATGTATCCGGCTACCACTCTGTCTTGTCAGTTTCTTGCACAGCTGTGTTTGCCATACCAATGTTGTCTATATTACATTATGAACTCCCAGAAAGGAGGTGCTTTTAAAATTATATAGGACCCAGTACAGAATCAGATAGGAAAAAACTCAATATTTCATCATGATTTCATGTGATCAAGACAGTGATGATGATGAAGATGATGATGAAGGGAATGACATGAGAAATGAAGCCTAGTAAAGGTAATACGATAAAGTGAAAAGAACATGGAAAAAACTATGGTTTAAATCTTGGTTCTGACATTTACAACTGAGTGACCTTGGATAAGTTATTTAACAACTTTACTAAACTTTCATTTTCTCATCTTTAAAAGGAAGGGGTTGGCTCAGATGAACTCTAAGATCCATTCCAATTCTAAATTATGAGCCTCTGACTATGACATAAAGTCTGAGAGACTGAACAAATGGAAATCTGTTGGAAATTCAAATGTCTGACATCCAGGAAATTAAAAGCATAATTTCTTGAAACATATACATATTAATTCAAGACTTTTCATTCAATTCAAGCATTTATTAAGCATATGGTATGTGCAAGACACTGGGGACACAAGGCAAAAATGAAATGGCTCTTTTCCTTGAGGAGTTTACATTCTTTCAAATACAGAGTGAGACAATCCATTGAAAAAGGGCAATTTTTACAGCAACTGTTTTCCTTGGACATTATCCGGGAAGTAGTTTATTATGAGCTTCTTTTCTTTAATTGGAAAATATTAAAATAAGTTATAAGTGCTTAACTAATATTAAAACATGGAACACTAAGTAAATTAAGGCTATAGAAAAGCTTACTAATTGTTATCAAGATTAGGAGCATCCTCAAGAGCTAGCTTGACTCAGTCCTATGAATAAGAATGGAAAATATTAGCTCTAACCTAACAATTCTAAATCCACTTGTCACTAATACTTAGTAGCTCATTAGAGATGCACTTGTAGTATCATCCCTCCTCTTTGAAATATTTGCATTTCAAATCTTAATGATAAATCTAATAGGTGAAAGAATATAACAGAAAATAAGCCAAAATGATGAAGGGGCATCCGTGGCCTGATCAGTAGGAACATGAAAAAAGAAAAGAAATAAATTAGCAGAGACTCTTTTCTGGATTTTTTTTTGTTAAAAAGAAACAAAAAAATGCAAGCAGATTGAGCTTTCTTTTTTTTTCTTCTTTTTTCATTTGATATTCACTTTAAAAATGTCTATATACATATACATTAAATCCATGTGATATACAAATTAAATTCAAATTGCTCAGTTTTTCAGTGGCTGCTTAAGCTAAGAATGTTTTTCTTCATAAAAACTTTATCTTTAGAAATGCCATTCCACTAATTTCAACTATTAATATATTCATTTCAAAGGAAGCCTCTGGTCCAGTGGTGGGGAACCAGAGGCCTTGAGGATGCATGTGGCCCTCCGGATCCTTGAGTATGGCCTTTTGAATTGGTCAAAGGATCTAGAAGGTCACATGTGACCTCAAGACCACAGGTTCCCCACTACTGTCTAGTCCAAAAGAAAGCATGAAACAATCTCAAAGCTATTTTCTTAGCTGCCCTGTACTGTTTGGAAAGATGTGCTGTTGCTGTCATCCTCAGATAGAAATTATCCCAGGACAAGTCGTTATATTGCATTTACTATTTCGTGTTTAATATTAAGTGGACTATTGCACAGGTGGTGCAGTGCATAGAGAGCTGGGTCTGGAGTCAGGAAGACCTAGGTTCAAATTCAGCTTTAGATATTTACTGGATGTGTGATCCTGGGCAAGTCACTTAACCCTGTTTGCCTCAGTTTCCTCATCTGTAAAATGAGCTGGAGAAGGAAATGGTAAACCACTCCAATATCTTTGCCAAGAAAATCCCAAATGGGGCCACAAGGAGTCAGACATGACTAAAAAACAAGTGAAATAAATTATTATTACTATGATTACAGAGTCAGTGTCCTATTACAGCTAAAGAGGCAGCCCAAGCCTAGAAGCATATGGGATTCAAGCTCTGACTATGACACGTAATGGGCAAGTCACTCAATGCTCTAAGTCAGTAGTATCAAACTCAAATAGAAACTAAGCTCATTAAACCATATACAAGGATCCCTGAAGGCACAAATTGACTTAGAAAACCACATATCAACATTGCCAATGTTTTAATGTGTTTTTATTTATTTTGCTAAGTGTTTTTCAGTTGTATTTTGATCGAGTTCAGGTTGCACTCTGGAATGTTGCAGGCCCCCTTGGACTGAGCACCATGTGTTTAATACCTGTGTTCTAGGCAACTAAGACCCTAAATTACAAGAGAAGGTGCTGAATTGAATTAGAAGAGTGAGTCCCCTCTCCTACTAGTTCCTTATGGCAATGACATCACAGGTCCAAGCCATCTCTTTCTTACCATCATTATTAACAATAATAATACTTAATAATCTCCCTGGCACATGTCTTATGAAAGAGGAAAGGAAAAGTAGATTCAAAGTTCAGGAATTTGCCACCACAAAGATGAGATATTGTAAAAAGATGGACACTATGATTTTCTTTTCAGATATTCCCTACTGGCTGCCTGATAGCCATCTGCAGTGGTGCACTGTGGGTGTGCCCAAATGGATGTGAGTGCAGAGAACAGATAAGGAAAATTCAGTGACCCTGGAATAAAAGGAGATAGCTCTCCCAGGGTCATTCATTTGTCCCAATAAAAGTTTGGGCAAACTGGCAACAAGAGAAGCTGAGCTTGAGTACTGGCACCAAAACAATAAAAAAATCATAAGAAAATATAAAGGGCTCCATTCAGCTTCTAGGATTGATGATTTATAAAACTCAAGGATTTGTTTCTTGTCTTCTTGGGGAAAAAGTTTATGAAAACCATCTTAAAGTAAGAAGAAACAATTAATTTTGAACCTTAAACCCAAATCAAGAGTTGAAACCCTGGATGGCTGGTCAGGGTGCTGTGTGTAGGGTATTTGATGAACGATTTCTTTAAATAGTGTTGTGAGGCAATGTTTTCATCTCTACCCAGAAGACTAAAGAGAACAGTGAGTGTTGACAGCATGGTATTAAAAAGCCACCCTGAACCAATTTGTTATTCACAAATATATATTCTTTTTAATTTACTCTTTAAGCCAGCATGTTGGCTCATGGTATCTTACTTTTATATCATTATCTATTTGCTATACACACAAGTCATAGCTGGGGATTTCAGTTCACAGTGGAGCTGTGCTAAGATTCCAGATCTCAGTTGTGTTGGCATGAATGCTGGTCTCTTCAGTCATAGAGAAGACAATATCCTAGGGAGACTGGAATTAGTCCTATTTTGCACCATTCAATCCAAAATGCTGCTTATCGAGATGCAAGTAATTACTAGCTAACAGCTATGGGGGAAAACTAGATCACATTTCAATCTAAACCTCTCTTGGCAAGTGACAATAAAGCTGGAGAAAGTGTGAGGATAGAGTGAAGATAGTTTCTTGAGGAGGTTAAACAGCAAACATAAAAAGAAAAGTTACCTCATCCGACTGGGAAGGACTGATTCTGGGCATTGGCGACACTTGGGGAGTTTTCAACTGCGTATTGTTGCTATCTGGAACAAGCTCTCTGTGGATGGACTGGATGTGATTCTGAAGTTCACTTTCAGATTCAAATTTAACATTGCAACTAGAGCAACGAGTCTTCAGTCCCCCCGCCTTGCCTTTGCTCTCAATGGAACCCAAGTTCTCATTCTGGCCTAAGCCTGGTCTACTACTGCTGGAAGGGATGCTGATGTTCGGGCTGCCACTCTTACTGAGGTTCACACAGCCAGCACATAGACCGTATGGCAGACCATTGATATCAAGCTTCACTAGATCTTGCTTTGAGCGGAATTCCTTCAGGCAAGAAGCACACTTGTACAGTTTTTGAAGATGCTGAGCACGCCCTGTGGTTTGTACTGCTGACCCATTCCCTGTTTTCTGCATGTGGAATGTCCCATGGATTTTGAGTTCCAAGGTAGAGGTCACCGTCTGCATGCAGACCACACAACGAAATCCCGTCAAGGAATTTCTCAGATCAGGGTGCATTTGGCAATGCTCTAAAAATTCCTCCTCACTTTGGAGGGGCATCTTGCAAATTCGGCAGTTTCCAGTATCCAGGCTCTTACTGTGTGTGACTTTGTGTTCAGTAAGAGTCAGAAGGGAAGGAAACCGTTCTCCACAAATGGGGCACATGTAATGTTTCACCGGCCCCAAGTGGGTCTGCATATGTTCCCGGAGGCCATTCTCCGAGAAAAATGTTCGAGAGCAGACATTACACTTGTAGTTCCCTTTAATGAGCTCTGCTTTTTTCTTTACTATGGCACTTTCTCCAGGTCTAATGTTGTGGTCTCGAAGCTGGTGATTCTGCAGCAGAGTCTCCATGGTGTAGGCAGCACCACAAATGTCACACCCATACATGGGTTCCGAGGTGTCCACGTCTTCTTCACTCCCATCATGACTATTATGGGACTCCTGACTGTTGGTCAGCAGAGTTTGGAGTTCTACCTCCTCTTTCTGCACTTGTTCAGAAGCTCCATTGGTTCCACAGTTGGGAGTTTTTGTTTCAAAGACACAATGCTTTTCCCTCAAGTGCTTCTCTAACAAAATGATGGCATGGAATGCCTTGCTGCAAAATTTGCAGTTGTACTTTTTGCTGTGGGTGGTGATGTGGCACTGCAGTTCTACCTCCGTTCCAAAAGATTCACCACAGAAAATACACTTGTGTACCTTCCCTTGGTTCTCCAGGTGGTTGTGTTTGACGTGGAGCTGGAGGTCAGTCTCGTTGCGGAAGTCCCAGTTACAGGATGTGCACCTGTAGACTTTTTTTTCATTACTGTGTTTCACAGCCAAGTGAAGCTGAATGGACACTTTGGAGTCAAAAACCTCTTGGCAGAGGGTGCAACGGAAAAAGACAAAGGTGTGCATATCCAGCAGGTGCTTCTGGAGGTCATCTACAGATGTGAACTGCTTGTCACAGCTTTCACAGATATAATACGTTGAGGTGATCATGAAATGGATGGTGACATGCTTCAGCAGAGATTCCTGATTTGGAAACTCCTTGTTGCACTGAGGACAGGTCAGCTTGGGTAGCACAGTGTCGAGATGAGTTTTTAAATGAGTCTGAAAACTGTCCAAGGAAGTGTATTTTGCCCCACACTGGTTACAAATGTATTCCCCTGTGGGACGCTGAGGAGCCCCACCGACTGCCTGCATCATCTTTAAAGATGTCTGCTCTATCGTCACAGGAGAGAGTGGGCTTAGGGCTCGGGATTTCTTTCCATTGTGAATATAATTCAGTGCCAAAGGAATGTTCTTATGGTTTTCTTTAATATGTTTGTTCAATTTGAGAACACTGTTGAAGATTGGAGAATTTGTACAGTAGGAACAAGAATACACTTCCACAACAGGATCTTTTGGTGTTCCAAGCACCGGGGAACCAAAACGGGAATTGCTAAGGTCACAATGGACCTGTCTTATGTGCTCTTCTAAGGAAGAATCAGTAAGAAACCCCATATAGCAATGAGGACAAAAGAATGCATTACTATCCTTAGCAGCAGGATTTGCAAATCCATGAGAACATCGAATATGTTCCTGGAGAGTATTGAGGTCATTAAAAACTTCAGAACAGAAGTTGCACTGGTAGACCATGGCGGGCATGGCTGAGACAATCAGAGCGGGGTCCTGAGCTTCATGGACTTGTTTAAGATGTTCATTCAGGTTGTAGAGCGAGGGTAACACTTCTAAGCAATACTGACAAATATGGGCCTGCTCAGGTTTATCTAAATGCATAGTTTTTAGGTGAATCTGCAGTACTGCAAGACTTGAAAATAACTGTTTATTGCAGTAGATGCAGCTGTAGGTAACTTTTGCTTGCTTACTGGAGGGGCCAGTAATGTCAGAGGCTTGCTGGGCAGCCCTCTTCCTCCCACGGCTCTTTGGGAGGGGTGGGGCTGCTTCTACCATTGTAGAACTGTCCACTGAGAGGTTAGAATCTGGGGTGGTGCTAGATACTGAGGTGTACCCAACAGTGACCAAAGAAGGGCTATTGCTGTGGTTACATGATTCGGGCTGCTGGTGACTATCCATGTGACTATACAGTTCTTCAACCGTGTGAAAGCTCTCCGAGCAAATACTGCATGAATTCTTCTTCTCCCCACTGTGCACCTGTTCCATGTGGTTCAGAAGCGAAGTCTCCTCTACAAAAAGCTCGTGGCAGTAAACGCATTGGAGGGCGGCCCTATCTTCATTTGGGGAACACTCGGGGTGGCACTCTGCAATGTGCTTCTGGAGATCCTCAGGAAAGTCAAAGCCTTCCTCACACTGACTACATTTTTGGGTGTCTTTCATTTTCCAGTCTTCCATCCTAGACCCTGGCTGGGAACCATCTTTGTTCCTCTCATGAACCTGCATGTGACCATGTAGTGAACTGGAAGAGAGGAATCCACGTCGACAAATGGCACACTTATATGGCTTGTTGGACGTGTGAGTCTTTAAGTGAATTTTCAGGTGATCACTTCTAGAGAATGCTGCGTCACACTCACTACAATGGTACTTCTTATCTCCTGTGTGGAGTTTTATATGGCGGTCTCTACTCCGCTTATGTTTAAACAGTCTGCTACAATAGGTACACTTAAAGGGCAGCTTGTCACTGTGACTCTGCTCGTGATGTTTTAAGTAGCTGAGGCGACTAAAGGACTTGTCACAAAACTGGCAAGGGTAGGGTAGTCCTGGGCCACCTTCTTCTTCTCCAAAATCACAACCTTCTCCATGACTGGGGGAAGTCTGGTCCTTGCTGGAAGGTGAGGATGCTGGCCAAGAACAGCTAGGGTCATCTTCAACATCCACTCCATCTGGAACAAGAAAGAATGTACCAATACACTTTATACGTTGAGATTTCAATGGAGAATGATCATTTTATCATTACAATGTGTATGCACTAGTGATAACATTTAGAACCATGCCACAAGGACAGAGCATGTAGAACTCAAAAAGGGAGATTTTAAAACATGAGTCCAAAGCTTTATATTCTACATATACTTTTATCAGACTGTAAAATATGAAAAGTTATTAAATAGTTCTATGTCTAAATTACCCTTTTATTACTTTTTATCATTCTTCCTTAGTTGCAGGATATATATTATACATTGACAACTTTATTAAAATGCATATTTTAATATATTTAATGTTTCTTTTGTATTCATTGTAAAATGATTTGCATATTATGTGAGCATCTGAAGAACCAAATGAAAAAGGGAAATATTATAAGAATGATTTAAAATTAATGCAGTCAACCCAGATGTCTAATATTTAATAAAAAATTCCCTCTGCATTTTGCTTGTTTTTATGTAAAAAGATAGTTCTGAAGACAAAAATCTTTCATGGGGGTTATTATTGATACAGGCCTTATTGCTTCCAGCAAAAAAATATTAAAAAATAGGCACACAAAGGCAGACAGAAAACACAATAATAATTATTTCTTGGGTAATGAAAGACAACTAGCATTTCTCTAATAACCAGAAGATGGGGATAGCACAGGCCAACAAGTGGATTATTAAATGTTAGCAGGGTAATGCAAGGTATTACATGTACTAAGTCAACCAGGATCAAAGGAAAATGAGAGACTTTCACCAGAGCCAGATTTTTTAATCGTGTATTTTGTTCTTAAAGTTCAAGAGGTGGCCCACCATTTCTTCCTTTTTGCAAAAGCTTCAACGGCCTGAACTTCCTTAGCTAAACAGAACCTGGACTTGGAGGTGAGCATAGACAAAGCAACTTGTAAAAACTGGAAACAGGAAAAGTGATAAATGATTATGGTAAACGCTGAAAGATTTATGGGCAACAAAGCGGAGACAAACAAAAAAGTAAGCCAGCTACTCAGCTAAGCAAGTTATCCATAAAATTACTTCACTTTCATATCTATAGAGTTAGCAAGTACTTACTGTTATTTCTCTTGCCTTCTTATTACCAAGTCAGAGGACACCAGGGTCATTTCAAAATTAGTTATAAAACCTCTTTTCCTCCTCTGAATCAATTTTTTTAAAAAAGAAAAAAGTTCTTCATCCTTCATCAAAATTGTTTCTTTACAAAAGTAGACAGAACAAAATACAGAATGTGGAAAATTAATTAATTAAAGCTAATTTAAAAAATAGAAAGTCTTGAATAACTCCAACTCACTTAACAAGCTCCAATATTTACATGAAAGTCAGAGCTGGCTGCTGTTATATAAACAAATTCCAAGTCTGCTTTCTTTAAGGTAACAAGATTTTTACTAGATTATCAACCTCTAGCTTATCCACAGGAAACAGATGAGGATCTATTCCTTTCCTGCATCTAGAAACTGATGACAACACTATCTCACTATCAATGCCAGATGGCAACCATCGAACTCTGAGAAAACAACCAAACTCCATACTTGGATTCCTGCCCATTGCAACAATGCTTTTTCAATACAAGTTGAAAACCGCATGATTTTGCATCCTCTCTCTTATGACTCTGTAACCCAACATGTAACTAACACAGGATTAGGCTTAATCACTACCACTAGGATAGAAAACATGCTACACATGCAGATAATTCATGCTTGTAAGCTCAGGGCATACATGACCACTTAGCATTCAGGATACAGTAAAAATAAGAGAGAGAAAAAGAGTGATGATGATTCTAGCAGTTGATCTAATTCCCATAAAGAAAACATGTCACTGAAAGCTGATATCAACTAAAATGAATCCAAGGTTTTTTTTTTTTCCTTTTCCTAAGTTGACATTGCTAGCTACTGAATTTGCAGAACACATTGGGTATAAATCTACCAACTTTCGAGTTTGTCTGTTAGAGTTAAATCCTGTCATTTCCCTTAAAAAATATTTTTCAAACACATCTCCTTTGTACATTCAGAGAAAACAGTGAATCAGAATTTGTCATGCAACTGAGCTGGAAGGATATGCCACTGCTACTGGGCCTACAAATTTAATAAGTGAATTTATTATACAACTGCACATCCAGTGCAGGCATGATATATTATTACATAAACGTGTAAGGGAATGTATAGCGATGGGCGGTTATAAATAGTGCACAATCACCAGCGCAATGCTTAAATCATTTTCTCATTTGTGGCCTAGACCTGCCTTTACCTATTACATAACTATTTTCTTTTGCTTATAAATCTCAACCACATGTCAAGTAAGCCTGATGGTTAGCCAGTCCAAGATACTGACTACAAAGGATACAGGGGCCTTTTTATCCCATGTCACTACTCTCTTAAATTTTACATTTTCACTTGGCTTTTATCTAGTGTACCACAGTAGAAAATGAATTAAATTTGGGTTCAGAAGACCTGAGTTTGTAGCCTTTCTCTGTTTTTCACTACCTGTGTGATGATAGGAAATCATTTCTGTAATATTTGACCCTATGTTTTCTCATTTATAAAAATAAAGCGTTAAATCAGATTGGGGAGTAGAAGGGGACTTCGAGCTTATCCTGCATAACCCTCTCCTTTTTATAGTTAAGAGATAAGAAAACTGAGGCACAGAGAGTTTACCTTGCTTATCTAATGTCACAGAGAAGACAGAGTTGGTTGGGATTTGAATTCAGAATCTTCTGACCCCAGATCCATTTTTATTGCCAGTTCTCCCAATGATCTTGGGGGTTCCTTCTTGTTCTAAATCCTTAGATCCTCTGCCTGGACAACTACTAGGGGATGTTGGTTAAGTTGCAAGAGCTGATATATCTTTGCAACTAAAACGTCCTTTGAAATTCTGTGTGGAATTGTTCATGAATTAATTTCAAAATAATTTGATGTACCAACATAATTCTGTAAAGCAGGAAATGGCATTGGAGAAAAGGGTGGGACAAAGCAAGGAAGGTTCATCCTATATAACTAAATAATCCTTGGAAGGCTGAGTTCTGGTGTTTGTTTTTTATTTATTAAGTCAAATATCTCATTTTACCAGCACAATCAATGGGTCTATTCTCCAAGTGAAACACAAGGGACTCACTTACAAAAATCCCATTGGGTTAAGTAACCTGTAAATGCTGGGAGGGATATCAGACTCTCCTAAGGCCTCTTTTGCCAAAAGTCTCCAAGGAAAAACTGAGCTATTGAAAGAGATCCTGTCAATGTTCCCATAAACTTCTAGGTTCTCCCAGGGCTGACCACATCCACATTACCGATGTAAATTCCAGTGATCACAAGCTCCTTCCTTTTAAGAAAAGAAGAAACACTGGAAGATTTCTTACCATTCTATTTTCTCAAACAACATTACTTTTTCCCCTTTCACACTCGTTAAGTGCTACTTACTGGGAATGCCTTTTTTGTTAGGGCAAACATTCTGCATTTCAGTGAGAAGCACTTAGCATGTCCATGTTAAATTTTAATTTTTGGAACTAATAACTTCACACTAGTTGACTCTAGGAGAGCTGTAGCTCTCACAGCTGAAAAACTTTGCTGGAAACCAGGCTGCAAGACCTAAAAGTCTATTTAAAGATGTAAATGTGTGTGAATAGTTAGTGCAGATGTTTTTCTACAGCAACTGTACTTGCTGAGTTTCACCATTTCCATAAAGCACATTAAAACAAGTGTGTGAACACTCAGAGATGAAAGTATCAAACACTCCTGAGACTCTGAGTGGAAAGTAGAGCTGCCTGACTTTTCTCCAAGCAGACAGGAATGCCCATGATTCAGCAGCCTGAGTAAATAAAAGAGGTCCTTCTTTCCTAATTTTGCTGGCTGGCCACACTGCAGCAGTCTCTGTGCCGCTGCCAAAGGGGATGCAAATCTGGAACTACACCCAGCAGCTGAAGGACTGTCTTTGTTAGCCAGCCAGGCTTTCCTGACCATCTCCTGGCAACAAACCTGCCATATCCTGCAAGGAAGACCTCCATCTCAGGCTTGATAGTTCTCTAGTCTGCCTGATAGGACTAAACAACAGATTTTGCCTGGTCTATGTTGGAGGAGGACAGCTGGAAACTCAGTTAGGAGCAGGGCAACACCTGTGCAGACATATTTATAGGGGAAAGTGCTCACTAACAGAAAAGTGAAGTAATACCAGAAGGAGTTATTCCATAAGAAAAAAAGAGGAGAAAAAAAATCACAGGAGCACAAAGCATCTCTGTGGTGCGTTGCCAGTTTCTCATGTGCCAACCTCAGTAGTAGTGAATGAAGAATTACAGATCTGAAAGTGATTTTATCACTGGTGCTGTTGACCGATTTAACAGACTGTCCAAGAAAAGGGCCCTCAGTCATCAAAAGGCTGTAAGACCTAGTCACTTCCACAGTGCCTTCTTTGAAGGGGCAGAAGTAAGAAAAAAAGGGACATCTACGCATTCGGGTATAAATAGGAAGCAAGAACAGTCAAAAATGAAATTAAGAACAAAGAAGAGGAGGGAAAAGGTCACTCAAAAGATATGGACCATCAACAAAGGTTTTCTTTAGTTTATTCACCATAAGCTTCCTAAAGGCAGGGACCTTCATCTGTCTATTTTTACCTGCAGCACTGAAATGACATTGGTACTCTAAACATCTTTTATAACAACCAAATAGTACCGGTTTGTAAATGTGATGTTAGTTATTATTCTAGAAGTCTTTTGAGGGCTCCTACAAAGTAGTTTCTGGATACCTGGAGGAACCATCCATAAGGATGTCCAAACCTTCACATAGCTAAGCCTATATGAAAGCCAGTTTTGCTGAGATTCCGCTACTACCTGAACAGGTTCACCGTAACGGCAGAGTAGTTTCTTAACTGTCCTTTAGGGACTCAGTTTCATGTGTGTGCAAGTGCTCCACAGCAAGGCTTCCTTAACAGGGCCAGGATTTACATCAATAGTGACTTTTCAAGGAAATCAGAGAAATAGTGGCAAACTCTGTTCTTTTCTTGAGAATGGATCTTCAAGTCATGGGAGTACTGAAGGTTCACTTGGCTTAGAGAATGACCAGGCCAAGTCATTTAATCCATCCCTCCCCAGGTTTGTCTACCTGCGATATGAATATAATAATTCTTGTTCTTTACCCTCTGAGGCCTTATGAAGATTAATTAATGCTTCTCAGATCCCTAGACAAAAAACTATATATAAACAAGAGTGTCCTTAATATGTGCTGTATGTGACTGTGGAAAAGTTTGCATGTATAAAGCATAGATATGGTATTTTTTTAAAGTTTCTTTTCCCTGTGGAATTCCACTAGAAATTAGTTTTCTATAAAACAGTACAGTATTGGCATAAATGGCCCAGCAGAAATGCTGTAAACACGCGTGTAGTGTAGTATACATCAAATAGCAAAGCAAAATTTAAGTCACTAGGTGAGTGTCAATCAAAAGTCATAAGTCCAAAATAGATTTCCAGACATTAAAATATTGGTATTTCCTCCATTCACCTTGGCTGAGAGTAGCACTATTTTTTCATAAGGCCTATTTTAACTTCTTTATTCCACATTCAATAGAGTTTGCAGTACTTCTTTGACTAATTGGCTACAGAACCACCTTAAAGATGAGATAAGAACTCTTATGGGGATATATAGGTGTGAACAAATACTAAACAAGGAAGTTAAGTAGTGTACAAAAAGAATAACATGATGAGATATCTTCTTAATAGATACGTCACGGGGAAGATTTACAAGAATATTCAAGTGCTACTAAGATCTGAATTAGATCAGAGCATTTTGAATGTCATCCAAGAAAGTTAGATATCCTATTTTGACACTGGAAGTACTTAAAGTTGAAAGTGTCTCTGAACAAAAACTCATACATTATTACACAATTTTTTTCATTTATCCTCAATTGTAACTCTAATAATAAAACCATCATTTTCTTTTTCATATTAATTCCTATCAATAGTCCATCATTAAATCACTCTTTCGTCTTGTAACTTATTTAAACTACTTGAAAACAAATACTGTGCAATAGGCATCTAAATAAGAAATGTGAACATTTTATTTGTAATTTCTAAAATATAAAATATATTATAAATATATTTATTTGCAATGTATAAAATGCTTATTTGCATAAAATATTTTGATATATTATACATATATAATAAATTATAAACATTAATTAGAATTTACAGATGTAAATCTGTAGACAGATGTGTCCATACTTCTAAACTGCTGTAGAAAGACCTATTAAACACATCAGCAATTAGGTTATATTCAATGGAGAGGAGAATTGTAAGAGTGTTTCATATTAAGGATAGCATCTGGGGCTTGGCTGGGAAGAGGTTGTGAGTGTGTGTGTGTGTGTGTGTGTGTGTGTGTGTGTGTGCGTGCGTGCATGTGTGTATTAATGCATCTTTGGAAAAAAGACAGATCACCACGATTACAGTTGGAAATTTCTTTTAGCACTTGACAGTGTTAAACGGCGGAAGGGCGGGGGGCGGGCTTCTTATTGTAGAATACTATTAATGCTTAAGATGAACTTATCTAAATAGTGAACACTCCTCTACTCCTCCCTTAAGGTAACCCCTGCTTTTAGCTCTATTATGTCTCTTTCACCAGACACAGTGCTATTATGTATGTAGAAAGGAGTATAAATGTTTTGCTGCTGTTGCTTAAAGTTCATTTGAACAGACGGCGCTCAATGAATTCCATCTTCCCCAGCCAAATTAAATAGAAAACAGTGCATTCTTAAGCAGTTCACATTTAACTCCACCTCTCAAATCAGAGGAAAAAGCTGATGTGATACCAGTTAGAGAGCAGTCATCATCCAATTCATTTAAGGAAATCACGATGTGCTTCTGAAAGCCAGAGAGAAGGAAAAGTAGTTTACAATTGTTTGGGGTTGGCACTATTTCTTTCCTTTATTTTTTTTTCTTTTAAACCACCAACACCACCCTCATACACAGCTAAGTAAGCTGCCTGGCATATAGTAGGCATCTCATAAATGCTTGCTGATTGATTGGCTAGTTGATCGATAAGCACCAGTCTCTGAGTTTTCAATATGTTATCCTGGAAAGAGTATAGAAGTTGGAGCCAGGAAACCTGGATTCAAATCCCAGCTCTGGCACATCCTCTCCCCCCCCAACCTCCCCAGCAGCTGTGTGCCCAGGGACAAAGTGCTTAACCTAGTTGAGACTCAGTTTTCTGAGTCAGACTGCTACACAATGTGAATGTTTAATACTGAAAATCCTGCATCATACAACTTATTTGCAGAATTTCTTTATTTGGTGACTATAGAAGTTATGAATAATTTAATTTAAATATTTATGTTTGTTTTCCTACTGACATTTCTGTTTTTGGGACATTTTAACATCTCAAGTTCTTTCGGTAGGGGTACCCATACGATATAATGAAACGAGCTATAGGAGTAACAGGACGTGGGTTCCAGTCACACTCTGTGATCACAGACAAACCACTTCACTTCTTTATGTCTCTATGCCTTATCTATGAAATGGGAATAATAGTATATGCACGAAACTCACAGGGTTGTGATGAGGTTTAAGGAAGAAAATGAATATAAAGTGTTTTGTATTTAGGCAGCCGCATAGCAGTGTGCATGCATTTTTCTTCCTACTAAATCAGAATCAGAGAATATATCTACTAACAGAACATAAAACGTAAAGTTCAAACTGTAATTGTTACATAAAAAATACAAAGAAATAAAACAATTGTACGTGATCCCTCAAATGCCATATTTTTTCCAGAACAGTAAAAAACTTGACAAATCCTATTCTGATTCTTGATTTTTAAAAATAGGATAATTACCTTCCCCTTCAGAGCTATAAAATACTTGGTTTTATACCTCTCTGAAATGCATTCATCATGTAACATTGGGAATTACCTTCACTTGTGTTTGCATAGCGTTCCCTCTCCCCCCACTAAACTATAAAATCCATGAGGGCAGGAATCAAGAGTCTTAGCTAAACTCTGTATCTCCCTTGGTGACTCCCTTGGTGTTTAGCTTGGGGTTCTGCTCATTTAATGAATGTTTGTTGAATGAATGATTTCCGTAGCAGTTTGTACAGATACCATTGAACACACCGGCTTCTGAACAGCACTTGCATAATCTAATATATCACTGCTGAATTGGTTCTTAAGCAATCACAAATACTGTCATTTTCTAATTCTACCAGGGATCACAAAATTTCTATTTACTTATTTCCTCTTTATAGAAAGTCCCTGAACCTTTTACTTGGTCTGGAAACTTTTTGAGTTAAGCTTCTAGTGTGCTTCAACTCATGCTTAGAAACAACCACAATTTCTGAAAATCATGCGTTAAAATTTCATGCAGTATTATTTCCTTTCTGCCACTGATATCTTTTTGTGACAGCACAGAATACAGAATGTTCAAGTATGATGGTAGACTGACACATCTCATGCACAATTGTTTTTAAGAATAGTCTACATTTTCAGTATTTGAATCTGCCTTCAGGTGTCGCCCAAAACAAAACAAAACAAAAAAGCAATACTACCATCCTCCTTCCCCAGCACACACACACACACACACACACACACACACACACGCGCGCACGCACCTCTACAAAGATTTGTTATAGGAAGGGCTATCAAAAGAAACCAAATAGGTGAATCATTCAGGACATATTTCAGCAAAATGCACTTGTAGAAACAAACAAAAATCTTTCTTTGTATTGGAATTTTTGTTGTATTGAATTTTGTTCCAAAAAGTGAGCCATCACTTCAGACCTGGGAAACTTGGTTATATGGAGATTATAATGAAATGGTATTGGCTGCAACAGAATTTGACCTCTGTGTATCCAAGGCAACAGTAAAGCTGACACAAATTTTCAGCAGCTTAGAAAAGGCCACGCTACATACTCCATTACAGTCAATGCCCCTAGAGGATGCAGAGGTGTTGAAAGGGCTAAAAATTAATTAATGACCAATTAGTAGCCCCTGTGGATTCATTCTGAAGCAAAGTGATAAATATAGTTTGCTAATGTAGAAAAGGCTACCAAAGACAACTAGGGAAACTAGCCATTCTTCATTTCCTACTACTCTTAGGACCGCAGCAAAAGCAACCACACACAACAACAAAACATTTTTCAGAGTTGTTACTTTCTTTTCCAAAACTTCTCAGAGCGTGATGGTTGTGAGCACTGTTAGTTTTTTTAGAGATAAAGGGGTCAAACAAAAAGCGTATGTAAGCTCATTAGATTAAAAGTTACGACTATGTCAACAAGTAAAACAGTCTCTCAATGAGGCAAGTGAAGTGTCATTTTCGTTTTATAAAATTAACATTTACAAAATTAAAGAATGTCACGTTCAGCTCTTAGTAAGGGAAATAATATGTATTTTATGAATTTCCCAAAGTCTTCATCCCTTCCTTTTCCTGCTACTTTTCTTTTTGTCAATTCAATATTTATCAGTATTCTCACATAAACTAAAAATAGACCTAAAACTTTCATCTGTCTATGCGCCTACTTGTTATTAGCTCTGGTGATACGCTTGGTACAACTACTAAGAGATGGGACTACGGATAGTCATGGAGTTCATTCATCTCAAGAATGACTATGAATTATTTAGATTGATGGCAAAATGTAAAATGATTTCTCAAAGATTGTAGGACATTTATTGTAACAAAAATGTAATAATAATACTAGCTTGCAGCTTTGTAGGAATAAATTGCCATGTAGCTTTTTCTTAATTAAATCTCTCCACATCTCTTTAGGGTAGACTTTATAATCCTTCTTTTTAGTGAAGGAAAGAAAAATGTATCTTAGAGAGGTTGTATTTTACAGAATTTAACACAGAAAAACAAGGACAAAGTTAGAATGAGAACCCTAATATCTCCATGAAGGACCAATTTTTCCTTCATCAAAAACATTTTTTAAATAATGAGAACCTTGTGTGTGTGATAAAAGTGAAAAAAACTGGGTAGTAACAGTGAACAGAGCACAGAGAAAACTCAAGTTCAAATCCATTCTCAAGCATTTATTAGCTATGAGACCCTGAGCAAGTCACTTAACTTTCTTTTGGCTCAGTTTTCTCGACTGTATAATGAAGAGGATAGTATCCACCTCCCAGGGTTGTGTGAGGATCAAATGAGATAATGTTTGTAAAGCACTGTGCCTAGCACACAGATGGTGCTATATAAATGCTCCTTCCTTTCCCTTTCCTTTCCCCTTCTGTTTTCCCCTTTTCCCTCCAAACAAAAAATAGCAAAGCTTGATTCCCCAAATCATCAGGAGGAGGCTAGAGAATCTCTACCTGGCTCCTATCTATTATACTACTCATACTTACACCTGCGGCCCATGGTCTGAAAATACAGTAGAATTGGAATGGGATTCATTAATATTCAAGTAAAATGAGTGTGCTCACATCCATTTTTTTTATAAGGGACAACTGGAATAACAAGTAGAGACTGACTGACGTCATTCCCTATTAAGAGTCAACCGCTATTGCTTAGGCAACCACTGACAATTGTGAACAAGAATTTAGCAGGTCATTCACTCATTTACAACAGACATTTAAGAGTCAACCATGCGCTGGTGCTATGCTAGGAAACATGAAGCCCCCTTTCTCCACTTGAAAGTATAAAGACATGTAAAGGTCAAATAGAGTTATTTATATTGGTACTAGCATCTGCTCCCAAGACAGGATTGCATGAAGTCCACAACAGAACCAAGGTCTAGGCATTAGTTTTTATTCCTTACCCACATAAAGTCACAGACACTTTGATACTGATTAGTTCATACTGATCATAAAAAAGCGTTGATTAATGGATCTTTAGCATAACTTCTTTTCACTTGAGATTTCAGTGTTTTTCTCTGAAGGCCCATTAAACAGGCAAAAACCAGCATTGATTCCATTTGGCATATTGCAATCTGAGTTACTGAAGCCCCATGCAAGTCTGACTTTAATATCTAAATGAATATAATATAAATGGGTATGACTAAAATTGCCATGGAGAGGAAAGGGAATTCAGGTTATTAATATCATTTTCTTACAATATCCTGTGAAACAGAAATTTGAGAATTGAGAGGAACAATTGGAGATCTTCTTGTTTAAAACCTCATTTTAAAGATGAAGAAATTGAGGATCGGAGAGGTTGTTTAGTTTTCCCAAGGTTATAAAGCTAATTAGAAACAGAGCATGGACTAGAACCCGACTCTTAAGTATAGGACCAATGGGTGTTGGTCCTCTGTTCTGAGCCTCTTTGTGACTATTTTTTCATGTTTTAGGTTAAAGTAAGGGAAGATACTTATGATCTTGTAAGCTCTGGAAATTCAGGAGAATGAATCACCAGAAGTTGAAGTCTCAGCCAGAATTTTGGGGGGGGTCATACAGTAAGGAACAAAGTCTTGAGCAACTTTCTTGACCTATCATAGCAGTAGCAGAGATGGGGCTCACCCATCTACGGGTCTTGCCTCATTTGGAAGTGAAATGGTAGGTCAGATGCTAAGAAGAGATATGCCATGGAGTTATACTATGAAAAGATGTTAAGTTTGAATCTACCCTCACCAGGGACTGAGATTGTATTGGGGAGAGTGTGGTCCCACATGTTTATATTCTGTTCTTGTTATAGGTTTGCAATAAATATTCCTTCATGAAAACTAATTAAAGTTCATTGGTTAAATGGAAAGAGGGCATTAATTTCTGGTAGCTAATAATAGTGAGAACAAGCTAGAATGGGGGCACCCCAAAATGGACAAACCCCCAAATCCCTTGGGTATTCCTGCATCACCAGTTCTTAACTCTTGTGTCACTGTCATGAACTCCTTTGGAAAGTGGATGAAACCAAGAGACACTTCTCAGATTGATGCTCTAAAATTCATAAAATAAAATGCATACGATTACAAAGGAAACCAAATACAGTAATAAACATTATCAATTTTTTTTTAAAGTTCACAGACCTCAAGGTAAGAATACCTGTACAAAGGAGAAGATGTGGCAGGTCTCATTTGGGGCAAGTGAGACCAGCATTATCACCACACAAGCATTCATTACTATATGTAGCAATAAATGTTAAGAACAGAAGAAGAAAAATTCAAATTTTTGCTCTCAATGTACTTACATTTTCTTTTTTCTGGGGAGATAAAATAGGCACAGAGGTAAGTGAATAAAAGTGGCTGGGTAATACCGAGCATCGGACCTGGAGTCAGGAAGATTTCACTTCAAATGTAGTCTCAGACATTTATTAGTTGTATGACCCTAGGCAAGTCACTTTACCTCTGTCTGCCTCAGATTCCTCAATTGTAAAATAACAAAAATAATAGTATCTACCTCCCAGGATCATTGAAAGACTAAAATAAGGTATATTTATAAAGTGCTTTGCAAAAATTAAAGCACTATATAAAAGAAAGAGAAAGAAAAGAGGAAGGAAAAAAGGAAAGGAGAAACCTTAAAGACACCTTAAACTATCTCTTTGACAAGTGGGGAATGGCTAAACAAAGTGGGGCATGCGAAAGTAAGGGAATGTTATTGCGGTGTAAGAAATGACAAAAGAGATGATTTCAGAGAATCTTGGGCAATATGAAACGATGTGAAGTGAACTGAGCAGAACCAGGAGAATAGTTTAACAAGGTTCACGACATTGTAAAGGAAAATAACTTGGAATGACCAAATAAATTTGGTCAATTTAATGATCAACCATGTCCCCAGAGGAAATTTTTGAAGCTTAACACTGACCTCCTGGCAGAGAAGGGATAGACAGAAGGTACAGGAAAGGACACACATATTTGGATATGACCAATGAGTAGATCTGATTAGTCCTTCCTTCCTGCTTTCCATCCTTTATTCCTTTGGGAGCAAGGAATGGGAATTAGAAATAGTAATGACAAAAAAAGAGGAAGTTATTGAAGCATTTTGGAAAATGCACAGAAGAGAGGGAAGTTATGAGAGAAGCAGAGGGAAACAAGACAAATTGGAAAGTAACATGTAGAATTTATTGAATCTCTTTTTAAAAAGCAAGCAGAATGAAATGAAATTCAGTTTCATACTGAATCTTCAATTTGTGTTCTGCTCTGTATGGAAATGGTTTTTGTTCATTTAATGTCGGATTTTTTAAAATTAAAAGAAAACCAAAAAAAAATATAACTTTAAAGTCTTTCTTCCAAGTAGTATCTCATGCATATGTTCAGATTATGCAAGATTCCTGATAGATATAGACACAGAGATAACATCATTCAAAATCTGCTGATTTCTGATATTAAGGTAAAAGGCAGGAACATGTATGTTTGCCAAAGGTATTCTCCATTGTCAAGGAAGGGGAGAGAGATTCTCAGCAGATGGCACAGTCATCTATATGCTATTGTTTAAGAAGATATTGTACCAAATATTTCTGGTCCCAGGACATGATAGAGCTTCTTCAAGGAGATCAATGATTATTCACAACAGGTCAGCCTGATAAGCCATAGACGAAAGACCAAATGAATAAAAAACATCTCTTATCTAGACTATGAAATGCAGTTGGAAGGTCAATCCACTGATTTAGCTCATCAATATATATATATTTAGGGTAGACACTACAAATGGACAATGAGCTGGGTCTAGAACTTGAATAGAAGATAAGAGAGCAGGCTCTTTTGTAATTTAGGAGATTGCAGTGTTTATGATAATTCCAAGTTCCTCCCCGGCATGAAAAAAATCTTTTAAACACAAATTTTCTCTGGGTAGTGTTGTCTATCTGCAAATCTTGGAACACTCTGATCTTTGACAAATCAAAGATGTGGATGACCCAGAAGACAATGTTATAACCTTCTGCAAGAGGCTGAAGAATATAGTCGATGTAAACCTATGGGACATCTTTCAGGAAATACATGATCAGAAAAGGAAGTAGGCCATTCATGTAGCAAAAGAAAATGGTCACAGAAAGACAGACAGCCTGAAGTCTTCCCTGGTACCCAGTAAATATAAAAAAGAACTGCAGGGGAGTGTAGGTGACTCTTATAGAGGATCTTTGGAAGAATCTGGACAAGACTCACATAAGAGGAGAAGGTACCAAGGGCAGAAAGAGTTACCCTTATTGAGTACAGAAATAATTGAGGCCACTCAAGAACTTTTTAACTAATTGTAACAATCACATAGCTTGTGTGTTATGCTACCCAGCACCCAATATAATTTGTAAGGATTTGAGTAGCAATGAAACACATTTTACTGAAGTGGATTTACTGAGGTCATAATGTATTAAGATTAAATGCCCTTACTCTCTATTTTCAACCAAGTGACTCCAACTTTACCTGGAGTCTCTTACTTACTCTGACATCTCCACTTACTTCCTCTGCTAAGACCACAATGAACTCTTTGCTCTGATTTTTTTTTTCTAATTTTTCCATTCCTCACTCCAGATTTTCTCACATTCACCATATAAAGGGAATATATGTCATTAAGGATTTACTCTCCTTCCTTTGAAAAGTCCCTAGAATCCCTTCTCCTCCTTGAAGGCAACCTGACTAAACTGAAGAAAATTTACAGTTCCCACCCCTTTTGTAACTGTTAGCATCCAAATGACTGATACTTAACATAACTCTGTTATATTCCTCTCTTTTTTCAATTTAATGTGGTGTGTGCGCCTATCTGTTGTGTTTTTGTTTTATTAGAGGTTGTGTTTGTTCTTCTTTGTGTAGAAATTTGTTTAGTTTGGGATTATGAGGTTCTAGGGAAGACCAGTATCTTTTCTGCTATATAAAGCATGAAATGCACCAGACTTTTAATAATTATGAGATTAGTAATGAGAAAGCAGAGAAGGATGAAACGATGTTACTAATTTCAACTGAGTAAATGGTGAATTGTACTGTGTCTGTACCCTTAAACTTTTGTTTGAGGATTATTTTATTTTCTGTCTATATGTTTAATTTTGCTTTGAATAAACTATTAATCTTGGGCAATCACCTGAACACCCCTGTGATCCAGTGAGAAAGGCTGGGTGTTACTAACTAAATAAAAACAAATGAATAAGTGTAGAAGGAGAGAGGATAATCTAACAATCAATAGGGTTTTCCTTTTCTTACATACTCTTTCCACTCAGGAAGGCTTTGTTCGAACTACTGATTAAACGTCTGAAGTTCAGCCTTCTCCAGAAATTTAGATATCTCATTCTTTGTAGAGTCTCCTATCTAAAACAGCCCTCTGCAACTTCCTCAGCTGAGTCTGTAAGTGTGGTATGCAATACAATAAATTAAGCCTTTTACTGTCAGAGCTGGAAATAAGAGAAGAGTAGAAAAATGGCTGGATCTCAAATGATTTTTTATTGGCTTCATTTACATCCTGTCTAAGGCCTTCTGAGCAGCTGAAGGTGTCTTATCTCTGGCTACCAGGGGGTACTTTGCAGTCAAAGCAGTTAACACACTTTTTCTGTCTCTCCGACTGTTCCCACCCCCTCTCCCTGTCCCATTTCCTTTTCTCTCTCTCTCTCTCTCTCTCTCTCTCTCTCTCTCTCTCTCTCTCTCTGTCTCTCTCTCTCTGTCTCTCTCTCTCTTTCTGTCTCTCTCTGTCTCTGTCTCTCTCTCTGTCTCTCTCTGTCTCTGTCTCTGTCTCTGTCTCTGTCTCTCTCTCATTTACTCACAAAAGTCATCTTATCTTATCAGACACATCTCTTCAGGCCGAGGAGAACCCATACTTATCAGAAGCAGTATGATTTACTGACAGTTTCAGGCTGTTAAAAGACAAATGAAAGTTTAAGTTTGAAGAAATCAGTTAAGGTGGTCTACATTCAGTTTAGTACCACTGTATTGCCTCACCTTTAAGAAACACTGTATGATTTGAGAAGCAGTAACCTCCCATGAGCCCTGCCCCCCACATTGAAGTAATCACCTCACCAGGGCATTATCCTGGGTTCACAGGACAAGGATGAGAAGGTGATTATCACAGAGATTCCCAGGTGATTCACCGCGTATTCCTAAGTATGATTTATGCCAATATGACTTTGCCATGGCACAACCCTTCCCCCTTTCCTACCTCACATCCAAGATGACCAGTCAACAAGCATTTATGAAGCTCTTACTTGTACAGAAGCCATGAGTGTAACTCAAGGAAAACCAAAAACGATACCCAGGAGGAGCAGTTACCAAAAGGAGAGTAAAGACATTCTTCCTTGGAATATGTGAGATAATTGAAGGTAGCCCTGGAAAGTATCATTAAGCCTACAATTCAGAACACATCTCTAATATATCTCCAGTAATATGCAATAGTATTCAAATCCACAAGAGGATTAGAAAATGCAATGAAGGGTCAGTACATTTAGGGTCCTTTGCTTGGCAAGATTGGGGGCTCTGAACCTGAATTTGAATTTCAGTCCTGACATTTATTACTTCTTGGACCTTGGAAAAAATATTTGTTTTCATTTTGCATCAGTTTACTCATCTATAAAAATGGAATCATCATAACAACACTATATTAAGTAAGAACTAAAATTAAGATTAAATGTAAGTTGTTCCATAGATGTCAAATACTATCAGAATTATTGTTACTACCCCTCGAATCTTAATCAGATCCCTTTCAGGCTACATAAACTAACCCCTCTAAAATTTACTTGAGAGTCCATTGTGGCTATGGGGGTTTATCAATGGAATGGCAGCCATAAACCAGCCACAGTGGCAAGCGTTCTATAATATTTTGCAACAAATGCAATGAACCATATCCTTAAATTAGAAAAAAAAAACAAAAGAAAAAAGTTATTGCTGGGCAACACTGAAAGCTCTGATCATTCACCATCATCACATGTAAAAAGAAGTAATATGCAAGCAGTTATTAAGGTATCTTATCTGTGTCTTATATGCTTTTAAAAAAATTCCCATTCTTCTTACCCTTCACATTCCAACACCCCATGGGCTCCTTTATATTAGTGATAACCCCATACTTTCACCTGCAGTGAAGGTTCTCTTAATTGTCCATTATCTTGGTGTGTCAGCACAAAGGAACAGGAAAGGAATCCTCTTCCAAATGGTTTCACCTCCCTCTCCTGAGAGTGATGCCCTTGTCAAGGCATTAAAGACACGAAAACCTGCCACTTATCAGAATTGTATTTGAATTGAACCACTGTCCTTGAAAACTGTAGGCAGGAGATAGCATCAAATTGAACCACATTGGCAGCTCCAGTTCCACTGTAGCTTGAATGATCTAAGAATGCTATCCATGCTATATTATAAATAACTAATAATATAATTACAGAAGGATGACCACTTGGGTCACTTTCTAAAAATTATGTAATATACAAAGAGCAGGTTGCTTGCTCCCCAGTACAGTGCATGCCATTGTTGCAAATGAACGTATAATACTTTCAGGGATCATAGATTTAGAGCTGGAAGAGACTTCAGAGCACATTGAGTCCAGCTCCCTCATTTTACAGATGAAGAAACTGAGGCTGAAAGGTTAAATGCGCTTCTTAGCATTTCACAGACGTTAAGGATCTAAGGCAACATTTGAATTTAGGTCTCTTCTCTAAGCTCAGAACAGTAGTATCCTCCACATCACCCAGCTAGTGTTTAAAAAAAAAGGCTTTGAGTATACTTGAATACTAAATATGTGACCAAGAGCACATGACGTATGAGAAAAAAAGTGCTGAAGTACATAGATAACATGATTTGGAATCAAGAAGTAAAAGGTCCAAATCTCACCTCAGATACTCATTAGTTCTCTCTGTCTGTCTGTCTGTCTGTCTGTCTCTCTGTCTCTGTCTCTCTGTCTCTGTCTCTCTCTCTCTCTCTCTCTCTCTGTGTCTTTCTTCCCCCCTGTCTCTCTCTTTGTCTCTCTGTCTGTCTCTCTGTCTGTCTCTCTGTCTGTCTCTCTGTCTGTCTCTGTCTCTCTGTCTCTCTCTCTGTCTCTCTCTGTCTCTCTCTCTCTCCCCCTCTCTGTGTGTCTTTCTTCCCCCCTGTCTTTCTCTTTCTCTCTCTGTCTGTCTCTCTCTGTTTCTCTCCCTCTCTCTCACTTCCCCCTCTCTGTATGCGGAGTGGTGAGGAACATTTCTTGACAATGAGTCTCAGTTTCCACTGCTGTCAAATTAGAATAGAAATGGTTTTTATCTCAAAGGAGTACATTAAATATCAGATAAGTTAATATATACAAGAACTTTGTGAACCTACAAGCACTAAATAAGTATAAGCTACTTATTATTTTGACGGCAAAGAAACTACTCTCTGGACTTCAAAAATAATCTTTATAATCTTTTGTGTAAAACAGAAATCCTTAATACTTGCAATGTATTGTAGGTAGAGGACACTACTGTGGTAACCCTGAATATGTGACTTGCCATTACTGTTGAGAATAATCATTAAATAAGCAGTATGCCATAGATGATAGAGAGATGGGCACAGAGTCAGTAAAACATGGGTTCAATTCTTACTACCTGATGACCTTGGGAAGTTAGATAGCCATATGGGGCCTCAGTTTCCTTATCTATAAAATAAAAAGTATGAACTGCATGATTTCTAAAATCTCTTCCAGCCCCTGACCTATGACCTATGATCCTGTCTCATACTTTTACATGTGTGTCTCTATCTATCTATCTATCTACCTACCTATTATGCAACTACAATCATCTTACCTATCAGGACCTTAGGTAAATCTGTTAGTTGATTGGTTATAGATGACAATATGAATTGACTAGGGGAGGGTAAATGAGCTTCTAAACTAGGTGTTCTTTGCATTGACAAAAATATAAGTCTACATCAAAATATATAATTAAATTCATGAATCAATTAATTAATACACCACTGAAATAACTCAAACGATTCTACTTACTGTATACCACTGACAGCAAAAATAAGATGGGATCAAAATCCAGCTTCAGACAGTTACTAGCAGTATGATCATAGGCAAACCATGGAACTTCTCCTAGCTTCAGTTTTGTTGTTATTCAGGCATGTCTGATTCTTTGTGAACCCATTTGGGGTTTTCTTGACATTTCCTTCTCCATCTTATTTTACAGATGAAGAAACTGAGGGAAACAGAGTTAAGTGACTTGCCCAGGATCACACAGCTAGGAAGTGTCTGAGGCCAGATTTGAACGCAGGAACATGAATCTTCCTTACTTCAGGTCCAGCACTCTGTCTACTGTGCCACCTAGTGCCCTCATCTGCAAAACTTTGATAATAACATTTGTACTACTCATCATACAGGATTCTTTTGTAACCTTAGTGCAACATATAAATGTGAGCAGCTTAAAATATAACAAAAGTCTATGGAATCGCCATCTTTTTATTTTTAAAAGTGCATATGGAACTGTGGCTTTAGCAGTAGTTATGAACTGCTTAAATGAATCTATGATGCTATAAACAGCTTCTTTGTTGTTCCTTGCACAAGAAATTTCATCCTCTGACTTCAAGCACTTTCATTGGCTGTCCCTCCTGCCTGGAACTCTCTCCCTCTTCATCTCTACCTTCTAGCTTTCCTGGCTTCCTTCAAATCTCAGTTAAAACCTCATTTTCTATAAGAAGCCTTTCTAGATTCCCACTTAATGTTAGTGCCTTCCCTCTGTTGATTATCTAAAGTTTATTATATGTATTATACATATAGCTAGATACCTAGATAGATAGATAGATAGATAGATAGATAGATAGATAGATAGATATAGGTACATATCTACAATGTGGGTGTGTATGTGTAGTTTACGCACAGCTTTATGCACGTTTACTCTCCCATTAGACCACAAACACCTCAAGAGTGGGTCTGGTCTTTTGTCTTCCTTTGTACCCTCAGAACTTAGCACAGTGGCTAGCTCATCGTTGATGTTGGATAGATGCTAGGTGACTAACAGATTAGTCTAGAAACAAAGGAGGAGCAAAGCAGCATCTCATAGCCAAAGGAAAAAAGGGGAAAAATATTTCAAGTTGGGATAGTTTGGGTGGCAGCCCCACCTCCCCATTCTTTCGCCATTTTTCATGCTTCTGTCTTTTTTCCATCTGAACCCACAGTGATTTAACAAGGGAAAAAAAGGAAAAGGAATTTATGTGGTGCTTTTAACAAGTAAACAAGTGTACAAATTAATTCAGAGAGCAGTAATTTTGAAAATTTTCTATGTTTAATGTGCACTGCAGTTAAACTACTTTTTCTGTACAAATTAATTTACTGCATCAGTGATCGATGTTTATGTTTAGGCAATTTTATTTCTCAGTATGGTAAAATTAGACCTAATAGTTGCAACCTGTTATGTCCAATCTGTCACTGAAATTCAAATTGCCTTTTTCCTATTATTCAAGGAGCAATTTGGAGGAATTAAAGCCATTTTAAAACAGAAGACAAACAATTCTCTGTAAAGACTCAATAGTCTGTGTCATCAACCACATCTACACACCCGTGATCTTTTCTAAGCAGGTTCTTTACCATGTTTTCCTGAGGTTTTAAATCTTTCACATCTGCTAAGCCACAAACACAGATATTTTACAAGCAGAATGCAAAACTTGAGCCTCAAAGAGAACTCGTTAAGGATTCAGTGCAAGTAATAAAATCTATGAGACACTTTTGAGTATGAGCATGCTTTGACTTATCTTTGAATATATTCTTTATCCCTTCTCGGTCAAGTAAAGAAAATGCTTATTGCATTTCTGTATTTTTCATTCACTTACGTGAATGATTAAATTATTTTGGACAACTGTTGGTAATTTTTAATACTGGTAGTATTTAATAATTGCTTAATTACTATCACAATTAATTACTGTTAGTAAATTTTGGAACTGGTGGTTTACTACTATGTAACAATAGCCATAATGGAATAGACAAATTGTTGGAATTCTTAATACTGGTGGTTCACTATGGTGGAGCAGAGTCCTTCATGACTCTAATGGCGGGGAAGGATAAACATCTTGGTTAACCATCTTAGTTAAGCTTTGAGGCTCTGGCTCATTTTCTTATTTTTTCAGGATATGTTGCTAATAAGGCCAAAGTTATATATTTAATCCCTCTGCAATCTAGTTTTCTTTGTGACATTTGAAGGACAGAGATTATTGCTTGACTGAACAGCTATCTTGAAAGTGGCTGCCATTTATAATAAGTAAGACAATATAGATGAAGTAGTTCAAACTCACAATAATTACTGGGGGAAAATAATTCCAAACAAAAATCTTCAAAACAAGGGGTGAATCATATTACTATAACTCACATTTACATAAGATTTTAAGATTTGTAAAAAAATTTTTCATAATAGCCCAGTGAAATAGATAGAATAGTATTTCTATTTCAGGTTTGTCTTTTTCTAAAATGAAAAACTGAGGCTAATCAAGGTTAAGTGACTTTCCCATGATCTTGCCATCTAAGTCCAAGACTTCAATGTATCTCC
Source organism: Notamacropus eugenii (assembly GCF_028372415.1). Classification (NCBI taxonomy): domain Eukaryota; kingdom Metazoa; phylum Chordata; class Mammalia; order Diprotodontia; family Macropodidae; genus Notamacropus; species Notamacropus eugenii. The sequence continues at coordinate 249,713,893 of NC_092875.1, forward strand.
TTGATCAAGATGAACAGGCTTTCCACTATATCATACTCCCTTCCATAATCTTCAGAGATAGAAGGAAGCATTATTAGATGTACACATTATGTCTCAGGGCACCTGATTTGTTTTGAAGTACAGTCAGATCTGTTCAATATATTTTATATATTTGGTTTTATTCAAAAACTAAAACACATTATACGGGGTCACTGTATATTACAATCAGCTGTTTAAAAAATCACTGTACTGAAAGCCTTGCATGAGGGGAAAAGGATACAAAGCTTGAGTTGTCTTTTTCTAGCCTCACCCTTACTGCCACTCTCAATTCACTTGCCCAACTGATTTGGAAGACCTATTTATAGACATTTGAAATTTTGTTGTTTGGGTAAAATTACATTTAGAGAAATAGTTTTCTCTACAATTGTTTTGCCAACAATGAGTTAAAAGTGGAACAAAATCAAAATAAACAGCTATGATTATTTTTATATATAGAATGGATGAATTTCCAACTGCTTTACCTGCACTACATTGATCAAAGTGACCAAGTCAAATTTCTGCTTTGCCTACATATAGGGTCACTCTAAGCTTACTTGATGTCCACTACTTTTCAATGTCTTTCTGCTTTTCTCCAGTAATGGGATGTGGGTTGTGGAATTCATTCCACAGTATAGACGTCTCTCCTCTATCACCAACAGCTTTATATACAATTTCCTTTAAGAACATTGAGAGTTTGTTCTTGTAAAAGGGTGCAGGCACTCGTCTATCATCTCTCAGAGAAGGTCACTATCTTTCATCAAGGGTGCAACTTCAGAAGGTACTAATATGAAGTAGAAAGGAAGGAAAGGAACACTTTAACAAGTAAGATCAACCAAATCAACCTTAGTGATCAATGGTTTGGCAAATGTCATAGTGGAACCACTCCCATTTCTCACAACTATTTCTGAAAGAGGGAAGGGAAGGGTAAAATTAAAAGAGGAATCTGTCTCCTTTAAGAGAGCACCAAGTTCTATACTGTCAGCAGCAAAAGATGGATTTCTGCTAAGATGGAGCTAAAATTCCTTTGAATAGCTACTTCTGTCCTTTCTATTGTCACTTACTAAATTCAAGGCAGACTTGTTTCTTTGGAAGATTGCTTAGATCATCAAGCTGATTAGTAATTTTACTGCTAGGCAGGGATGATTAATATGGATTGCTCAGCTGATTAATAACATTACTGATCTGAAGGACCTAGTGTGTTCTAAGTGTCTTTTTTCAAAGAATTTATTATTATTATTATTGAAATGGATTATGATTAATGTTCTATTACCTAGGTTAACTAAAGTTTAAGATAAGTTTATTCAATATAAAATTGGGGTAAAATTGGCATTTATATATTTTTTTAGTACTAAAGAACTAAGAAGGTACATGGGAGTAGGAAAATAGTGGAACATAGAAGATACAGCATACTTCTCTTGAGAATTAGACGATAAGAGTTAATTGTTCCAAGTTCAGCAACATGTGATTCGCCAACAAATGATCCTAAAGTCTTGCCAGACAATGCTATATTAGCATACATAAAATACTGGGAATATCAAAGGGAGGTCTACAATGTATTGAGTAGAACTTCTATACAGAATTATGGAAGGAAATGAACAAGATGGCATGAAAGTACCCACACAGATGAAAGACAAAACTATTCCAGGAGTTGGCCACCATCACTCATACTTCAAAAGCAGTCACCACCAGAATTTTTAGTACTCATCTCCTTGTCTGATCCCTACATGGACACCCCTGTCAATAGTATAGTCCCTGCTGACACTAAAATGTCTATACTCAACTCCTGTGTTCTACATTCCCAAGCTTCCTCTTTCTGCTAGAGCCTTCAGCAAGACTGCATACAAGTCATTGACTCTTTCCCCAACTCTAAACTCCCTGTCAAAGGAGCCACTGATGCTATAAACCTTCCCTCCCCCCAACTGAATTGTTTGCAGGAGTCAATACAATGCCTGTCTTTTCCTCCCTCCCCCCCATAAGAACTGATACTCTTGGACCTGGGGAAGCCAGAGCTCTGAATATCTGACTAAGAAAGGGAGAGGGAGGGTAATGTCTGCTCTGCGTTCCTGGAAACCTGAGTTTGAACTCAGAAGGCACTTTTGTATAAAAACCGCTATCAGAGGTGATTAGGGTAATAATTTAGCTACTTTATTGGTTAAATAGTCTTTTAGGAGCTGACCTAACTACCATTTATAACATTGCTTCTAGTGGAAAATACTGCACCAGTTCCAAATTAGCAATGCACAAAATAATTGTAAACTTTCATAATGAAATTTAGGTAGGAGGTTGCCTATACTTAAATGCTCCATCTTAATGCTAAGAAATTATCACTTATCTTCTTTACCCAGGGATGCCTACTTTTCAACATGCCTACTCTGATGAGTCCAAAAGATTTAATTTTAAATTAATTTTCTTATATATTGGATGCATATTTTTGTTATGGATAAATTTCTTGACTATTCCTCTTTGGACTTCAATGCTTCTGATCTTAAGTTTCATAAAAAGTTAATTTCTTACTTCACTACCTATTATTACAACGGTGGGGAAAGGTATGATATTAGGGGCCAAACATCCCAAGCTGGTTACCTCTTATACAAGCAAATATCCTCTTAACCAGTCACAATTTATAAAGAACGTGAGCTCTTTAGAGAGAAGATTTGGTGAAGATGTGAGATCATTTTTAAATGCTCTTGTTGCTCAAAAGGCTCCAAAGTTCAATTAAATTCAATGAATATTTCTCAAATGTTCATAATGTGCATCATACTTTACTCAGAATGTACAAAACATGTGATCTCAACTAACTTGCATCTTAGTCAATCCAACAAATACTTCCTGGGTCTACAACTCTGTTAGTAAAATGAAGCAATTCCTCCCTCAAGGGGCTTACGTCCTACTGGAGGGGCATCAAATGTCCAGGGAAAGGAAGTACAAGACATTCACAAAATAACTTCAACTACAAAGTAATTTAAGAGAAAGAGGGCATCAACACCTTGAAGGTCCAGGGAGACCTTGTGTTTGCTTTTCAAAGGGATAAGAGGTTCATTCTCTTTTATGACTTGTTTTTTTCATTTTGTTTTATTTTTTATTTTTTTCCCCATAGTTGATCTCTTAAGAGGCCACAAACAAAGGTTCACTAGAAACTGTAACATAGTTATTTTAAGATATATTTTTAGAAAGATTATTCAGTACCTATTTTTGAAGTTTCTTTATATTGTTTTAAGCTTGTCATTTAGTCATCTTTATTTTTTATTTTATTTTATTTTATTTTTTTACTATCCTCTACCATCCTCTGAAGAAATATTTTGCTTTCTGGTGAATTCTCCAATTTTATCTCTTTACTTCATTACCAGCATGTTACCTTTAAGTGAGTTCAACTTGTACATTGATTTTCTTTCCACACCTAAAGTAAGATTCTGTTCAATTATCATCGATGTTGTGTCCTATCCTTGTTGTCACCTCTCTTGCCCAAAGTCTTGACAATATTCTTCACTTTAGCTGTGGTCACATGACCTTAAGCTGTCTGACATCCCATGGAAGGTTTCAATAGTCCTGCTCATTTCAAGGGCTCTTCATTATTGCTTCTCATTAACTTTCAGAATCAATCTTTCTTTCCTTCCTTTCCCTCTCTTTCCCACCCAACTAGCCTTTGTCCGTTTGTATGCATGTGTGTGTGTATCTCTCTCCCTCTCTCTTTTCCACCTACCTCTAATATGTCCCTTTAAAATAAAGATCATTTAAAAAAATAATCAACAGTTTAACTGTTGCTTCTCTGCATAGGTATATCCAAGGTTAATGTCTTCTGTTACTCTGAAGCCTCTCAAGCAAGGTAATATTGATGATGTGCTAGACTTCAACTCAAGAAGCCCTGAATTCAATCCTACTTCATACACTTACTAGATATGTAATCTTGGGAAGATCTTAACCCCTTTCAGTCTCAGGTTCTCCATATATAAAATGAGGGCAATAAATGTATGTCAGTGAGTCAGTTTTTTTACACCCCTAAAGACAACTGTTCTAAACCTTCTCATTTCTGCTCAAGTAGTCCCATTACACCCCTCCTTTATCCTTTCAGCTGAGGAAAATTTGATACAAACTATTCTTTCCTCCTCCTCATCTCATCATATTCAAACATCATTCCCACTATCTCCCTTTTGACTCCTGACTCTGATGAACCTGAGTAAGTATTGCACATGGTTTACATGTCATCTCTTGTGTTAGATGGCACGATCCTGAGAGCAGGGACTATATTTTGTCTTTTATTTTTTGGATACCCAGCACTTATCACAGTGCCAGATACATGGAAGATGCTTAATAAATTTTTATTGACTGATTAAAAGGTGATCCTGCTTGCCAAAGCAAATTACCCCTACGTATGCTTTGATTGTCCCCATTATTCTCTCTCTCTCTCTCTCTCTCTCTCTCTGTCTCTCTCTCTCTCACCATCTCTCCCTCTCTCATATATTTGATCTCTATTTAGCTAACTGACTTCTTCACTAACATCTATTAACAACCATAACTTCCTCATTTAAAAAAGTTCTTAATTGATCTTACCCAGCCCAATTGTCATCTGATATCTGTCACCATCTTCTTGGATAAATTCATAGAGAAAGTGCCCCTACTTCTTACACTACTGACTAAACTTTCTGTAGTTTGCCTTTTGCCCTCCTCATTGAACTGAATGCCTTCTCTAAAGTTGCCAATGACCACTGAGTTGTCCAATCCAATCAACTTTTCTCAATCCTCTTCCTTCAAGACCACTCAACAGTGTCTAACAGTGTTAATCCCCCTCTCTTCCTGCATACTATTCCTTGCTAGGTTTTCATGACACCATCTTCTTTTCTCCTCTGCTAAATCTTCACCCAAGTCACAAACACAAACCAGAGTGTCTCGTAAGGCACTGTTCTAGGTACTCTTCTACTATCTCATTTGGTGAGCTAATCAAATTCCATGGGTTCAGTAATCATCTCTAAGTAAATGATTTCCAGATCTAGATATCTAGCCCAAGTCTCACTCCTGCACTATAATTCCATATCCCCAGCTGACTTTTAGGCATCTCAAACTAGTGACTTCATACATGTCTCAAACTCAATCTATCTAAAAACAGAACTCATTGTTTTTCCTTCCAACTCACCCTTCTCAACTTCTTTATTACTTTCAAGGGCACAGTCATCCTCCCCACTCCTACCCAGTCATACAGGCTTGTAAACTTGGTGTCATCCTTAATTCTTCACTCACATTCACCCGACATATCCATCCATTACAAATGTTGTCATCTCTATGTTCTCAACAAGTCTTACGTGTGTCCCCTTCTTTCCACTCATACAAACACTACCCTAACACAAGCTCTTATGACCTAGAATATTCAAATAGCCTTCTAATTGGTCACTTTTCAAGTATTACTCCATTCCAATTCATTCTCCACTCAGATTTGAAAGTGATTTTCCTAAAGCAGAGCTCCGATCATATCACCCCTCTCCTCAAGGAGCACCCATCTGAATCTATATGCACTGGTAAGTTACATTAGCATGTTATATACATACACACATACACGTGTATGTGTATATGTGTATATATACACACATATGATTATTCCAGGTACAGAAACAGAAATATATAAGCATTCACTGAGGGGTAGCCTGTAACACTGTTTAGAGGATCAGTCAAGGAGTCAGGAAGAATTGGGTTCCTATAAGAAATGATGAACAGAAGGACTTCAAAGAGGTCTGGAAGGACTTATATGAACTGATGATAAGTGAAATGAGTGAACCAGGAGAACATTGTACGCAGAAACAATCACAGTGTGCAAGGATTATTCTTGATAGACTTAGCCCTTCACAGCAATGCAAGGACCTAAAACATTTCCAAAGGACTCTTAAGGAAAAATGCTATGCACATCCAGAGAAAGAATCATGGAATTGGAACACAGAATGAAGCAGACTATTTCCTTTTGTGTTATGTTTTGGTTTGGTCTGGTTTTTCTCATGGTTTCTCTCACTTATTTTAATTCTTCTATGCAACATGACTAATGTGAAAGTCTGATTAATAAGAATGTATTTGTAGAACCCAAATAAGATTGCATGCTATTTCAGGGAGGGGAAAGGAGAGAGGAGGGAGGGAGGGGGAGAAAATTTAAGACTTATGGAAGTGATTGTAGAAAACTGAAAACAAATAAATTAATTTTAAAAAAAGAATTGGATTCAAGTACTGTTTCTGGCACATATTAGCTGTGTGATCCTGGACAAGTCATTTGGTCTTTCAATGCCTTGACAATTCTCTATGACTATGAATTATAGATAAGTTGAGGTCTGAACCAAAAAAAAAAGTTATCAAGTAATATACATAAATATACATATGCAACACACGAATTTAAATAATATATGCATATTTAGTGTATTTTGATTTCAATGTTAGCTTCATTTAAATCTTAGCATTCAAATGACAGTGCCAAATTGTTAACAGCCTTCCTTCCATCATGAAGTATAAGATTTTTTTTGCCACTATACCTCTTTTTTTCTATTTCTGATTGAAGATCAAATGAGATAATATTTGTGAGGTGATTAGCAGTGACTGGCACATAGTAGGTGCTTAATAAATGCTTATTTGCCCTCCCCGTTTTCTTTTCTACAGTTATTAAGTTGGACCTGGCCTAGAAAACTATGAGAATAGAACATTCTATGTTAGGGGAATTTTTTTTCCCTACCTAATTCTTAACTTTGCTGGTGATTTATCATGTGACACTTTCCCCTTCAGACTCAATTTAATTCTACTTCATGCAACAAGCATATATTATGACTGCCTTCTCCTCTTCAAGATTCTTTCGTCTCTTGACTTCATTGTCAATGAATGCTTTATCCTTGTCCTTTCTAGCTACTGTTTCTTCATCTATTTTTTAAATATTTTTTTGGTTTGTCAAGGCATTCTTTACCTAATAGGTATCATTATTCCCCCGTGGTTCTGTCTTAGTACCTCTTTTCCCTCTACACTTTCTCCTTTGGTGCTCTCACCAGCCCTTAAGTGTTGATTATCACTATGCAGAGCCTATGATCCCATTATTACTACATAAACCACTTTCCAATCTACTTATCCAAACAGAATATGTCTCCTGAAGCTGACCTACCTTGCCAACTGTCTGGTGGATAATTTACCTGGATGTCCTATTGACATCTCAAACAGAATGTGTGTCATGTGGAACTCATTATCTACCTCCCAATAAATCTGGAAATCCTCCAAATATTTCCATTACTCTTGAGAGCACCAGAGACTCTCTGGAGCCCACCTTTGACTCCTACCTCTCTTTACTACCATAGCCAATCAATCATCCAGCCTTGTCAATCCTACCTCCATAATATTTCATATCCATTCCTTTTTTCTCCATTCCTATCACACTTCACAACTTCATCATCTCTCACTGGGAGAGTTGTAACAACCTTTGGCTGCTGGTATTTTTTCTCTCCTATTTACCATTGATGAATGGTTGCCAAAAACACTATTATAAGGGATAGATCTAACCATGCCATTCCTCTGTTCAAAAAACCCTCAGTGGTTCTGGAATAAATTATTTCTAAGTTCCCTTTCAGTTCCAAATTGAGGATCTAATGTATCTTAGATAAATATAATATGAACTACTAAGTCTCTTTATAATCTGGCTCCCACCTAACTTGTCTGGTTCTATTTCTCATTATTCCCTTTTCCCCTCTCTATAACATTAAAGATTAAATGACTTGCCCATGGTCACACAGCTAATGTACCAGAGACAGTTCCACCCAAACCAGACTACTAGCTGTTTCCAAAATTCACCATTCTTTCTTCTTTTTCACTGCTTTTGTGAACAAGCTACATAGCAGCCTAAAATATACTCCTTTCTCACCTCCATCTCCAAGAATCCTTAGCCTCCTTGGAATTATCATTTGCTTACTCTCCTGCTTATCTTTGTAGTTATGAACACCTTTCCCCCAAAGCTTGCCTCTAGAAATCTACTAGATATTATGCTGTTGCTTATCTATCTCTTAGCTATTAGTGGCTCAATGACTGGAAAGTCCTCAGTTGGTACCATATATCTAGTACTGGTACACAATTTACCATCAGAAGTCTAGTTTCTCCATTCTTCGGATGCCTAGATCTGAAGCACAGCTATTGTTTCTCAGTTAGTTTTACTTTCTTCTTTGTTAAGGTGCCATATATTTATCTGATCAGAATTAACTCTGGTCTAGTAACAGGAATGATGGCAATATGTATGAATTTTTGCCTTCAGCAAGGACTTTAATAGTCTTTCACTGACGGAGCTTACTGATCAATAACTAGATGGGTGCCAGTTTCTCCAGAAAGAGGCTGCCAACAGTGTTATCTTCCAAATGATGTTTTCAGATTATATTACTCCCATTTGTAAACTATACTAACATTCAGGCAATGCAGAAGTTGATTTTAACTTGCACAGATTTTGTTGAGTTATCTACAGATGGCAGAATTTGATTTTGCCCTCTTCTAAGAGAATCTGTTCAACCACCAGACATCTTAATATACATAGTTTAATAGAGAATGACCACCATCTTTGCTGCAATTGCTAGAAATGATATACTTTAGAAAGTTAGAAAATTATAGTTTGTGCTTATACAACTTCAGAATACCCAGATGAAAAGTGAAAAATTCTATTAAATATCAAAATGTTTTGTCTATGGGATGCCAAATTTCAGCGTATTTAGAAGCATCCAGATGCTTGGTGTCATGTAGACAAAACATGCAGATGTCTGACTTTTTTTTTTAACTTTTCATTAGGATCTTTTAGAATAACATACCTAAAGCTAATATATTTTTTTCCATATTAGAATTATTTAAAGACTCCCTATTTTTAAAGCCCTCCATGGTGATTCTTAACCTACATACTTAAAAACAATTTTTTTTTTTTAAGGAAAAGGTATATTATTCCCTTGTTTTATTGATTTTAAAAATAAAATCACTTTGTAAAAATGCAACAGAGACGTCAACATTCTATGGATCTGTTTTTTCTTTCCTGGGTTCCATTTCATTTGCCAAACTGCCCACTCTGTTTTTTTATGTAAAACTGCAGATGTCTTCTTATTAATCAAGATTCTAATACATTCCAGATGAATAAACAACTTCGGCATTGTAGCACGTACTGCTCTTCTTAAACACAGGATTTATTAGAGCAGCCTGTTCCAAGATCTCTTAACTTAAAAAAGATGCCTTATTGTTCCTTGTTTCTACAGCAGGAGCCTAATAAATGCACTAAAACTATGTCTTTGTCCCTTTGCAATACAGTATTCAAAAAAATTTCCAACCCTACAGCGTAACATTATCCAAATCCTTTGAAACCATAAGTAGTTTGCTCAAACTCAATCACCCTTACACAGAAATCGTAGACAATCAATACAAATGCAATATGTTTGTGATGACATTAGAGAAATTATGTCCCAGCATGCTCTGCAGTATGCAATAGTATATTTAATATTCATCAATATATTGCAAGGTGGCAGCCCTAAATATAACACTCTAATTTGAAAAAAAGCACTCTGATGCACAGCAAAATATTTTGGTTTTTAAGTTTTTTTCCACATAAAAGGAATAATTTAGGGGAAATGATCCACACACATGGCTTTGTTTAACTCAGGGCTATGATTTCTCTGATTTCACACTGTTGATATTTCAATGGGAGTTTACCATGTAATTTTACCAATCAAAATCTATTTAAGAACTGGTCTTTAAAAATTTAATTCTGAACTACAATCATTACTTTATATATTTCAACTTGTACCATTTTACAGCTGCAGGGGAAAAATGGAGTTTTCTCTATGTAATCAAAAAGGAAACAGGACAAGAAAATAATAATAAGGTTGAAAAGCCCATATTATCCCAATGTATGTGGCTAATGGCTTTTGTACAGTATTAGCACCCTTCTTACAACTCCCAGTTTTCTAATGTTCTAATACTGGACTCCTAAGGGTGATTCTATAAATAAGACATGTGTATAGAAAACTGAGAAAAAATGAAAGGTTATAATATTAACATACCAAACTCATTTTTAATTAAAGAAATAAAAAAGCCCAGTCTTTGGGGGCTTGGGGAAAATAAGGTAGTCAAATCAGACCAATTAACTTCATTAGCTTCTACAAATACCTAGTTTCCTAACACATTCCCATTTTTTCCATCTGCTCCACAGCTAAAAATGCTTATAAATTAACATTTTACTTATGATTTAGCTCCTTATTCATAAGAATTCTGTATCTAGTTAACTGTCTTCCTTATTATATTCAGAAAAGCCGAACTGAAATGCTCCTCCTTTTTTGGTGTCCCTGTTTAATTTGTAAGATTCAGACCACAAAACTGGATATTTCACTAGTACAAAGCTTTTGCTGAAAAACAGCATTAGAATCCCAGTAAACCCATGTCATTAATATCTTGTCTTTTCCCTTTAAAATATTTTAAAATACTGCTTTTCCTCCTTTTTTGTTGATTCCTCAAATAGTGAGAGGCAGCACAGGCATATCTTTTAGCATCTTACAGATATTTTCCCTCACTTTGGGCTGCCATTGATGCTACATCACAGGGCCCAAAAGTGTCTGCATAATTTTCAATACACGTATAAAATGCTGCCTATTGACCCTACTAGTTTAAATAGCTTATCATAACTTTCCAGATACGTTACAAGGATAAATAAAAATTGGCACAGGTCAGTGGGCACACAATAATCTCATGTTAACTATTCATTAAAATGTTTTGCACAAATGTGACCTTTCTTTTTCTTCCTTCTTTTCTCTTCCTTCCTTCCTTCCCTTTCTTCTTTTCCTCCCTCCTTCCCTTCCTTCCTTATTTCCTTCCTTCTTTCTTTCCTCCTTAAACACATATTTATGGCCAAGTAGTGGTCACTGGTATGAGAACAGACACTGTGATCAGTGGGTTAAAGAGTTAGCTAGATTTACTTTAACTTCTCTTGGTAACTCTGTCCTTTGTTGACTTGTCAATTTATTATTTATAGCAGCACGCATTTATAAATCAAAACGTGTATCAATATACTTTTTAACAGAAACAATGGTATACTTAAAAGAGAAAGAAAGGAAGTTTTTCTTTTTAATCCAGTAACTCAAAAAAGCCAAATCAAGTAAAATGTCAGTACACCAGCCCCCGGATGAATACCAGGCCATCTAACACCTAACATGCAAACCTATCACATTATTTCTATTTTTTAGTACAACTAGACACGGGGGAAATATGGTCTTGAGGGGAAACTTTAGCAGATTTGAGAAGATAAGGAGAGAAACAGCAGGTGTTTCAGAGCATTACATACACAGTTTTATGATTGGCACTAACTTCATTCACCACTCAGCAAATCTGAGTATATTTGGTAGTTAGAATTTTTAAAATTTAAGTCCTCCACATGTCAAGAGTTGGAAGGCATGTCCCCTCTGTTTCTGCTTAGAATTTGTGAATAAAACTTAATTCTCTAATTCACCATGGGACCCTGATAAGTCAAAGTAAATGGGAACCTGAGACCCTTGGATAATAAAAAATGTGCTTAACAAGGAAGGACCAATATAGGGTTTGCTCAGCTTCTCTGGAGAAATTAAGTTACAAGTTGAGAATCATATGAAGGATACTGGACAAACATACTGTAATCTTAGGCTCCATATTCAGAGTGTTAAAAAGTCTATATAGGTAGGACAAAAAAACCTCCATATACACGAACCACCCGCTTCTCTTTAGATGATCTATAGACAAATATGAAATTCACATCATGGTGTTCTTTTTTTTTCACTGTGATCATGAACAAGACAACATTGTCAAGAGAATATTAGGTCTGGAGGGACAGCCGTGCAATTAATATAGGCCACAAACATGCTTTTCTCTCCTTTCCCTCCCTCTGTCATAATAATCCTTTTGAATAGTTCAAGAAATATGAATGCTCTACTAGTATCAGTAAGGTACTTCAGAATCTTGCAGGTATTAATCAAAACATGTAATAAAAGTAAAGTAAGGGAAGTATCACAAGCACTCTACCTTAAAAAACATAAAAATGAATACAGTTAAATCATCTTTTCTGTCAGAGCTGGAAGAGACCTTGGTGATAACATAGCATAAATGACAATTTATGAGGAAACTGAGGCTCTGTTATAAATAATGCGATTTGCCAGAGTCACACAGGTAGTTGGGTGATTTATGGGATGAGTCAGAATCTGAACCCAGGTCTTCTGACTCTAACCTTAGCCAAGCAACATCTTCCCCAGTCTCCCAAAGACACCATACCAATCCACCTACACAAAAGAAATCTAAAGAAGTGAAGCAGTCAATGCTGAATTGTATGCTTGATTTTAATTCAATTTCATACTTACCCACTACCTAACTTCTGCCTAATTTGTTTTTGTTTTGACCAACCTCCATTCTTTCACATCTGCGCTAGAGTTTTGTGGCTGACTTACGAATTAATAACAGCATTTTCTCAGTATTTTTTACCAAAAGGTCAAGGTCCTTGCAATTTGCCATACTTGAATGAATGCTGAATGACAAAGGAGGTGGGGTCCCAATTCTCATCTTTTCCTGCACCCCTAGGATCTGACCACCAAGCCCCTACAGGTTTCACAGAGAAGGAAGCAGAACAGGTCTGTGTACATATCCTAGTAGCCCATTGTACAAAAGAACTTGTCCTTAAGAAATCTTAATTGATACCCTAGGTTTTCTGCTACAGTTTTTGTTGTTTGTTTGATTACAGACCTTTGTCCCTATATTCTTTCCCCACCCCAGCCCTTTCTTTTCTGATGCAAGCCCTTGGACATATATAATGGAATAGTACCACCCATAAGAAGGGCCTGAAAGAACTGAGCTAGCATAATGAAAGCCCCCAAGTAAATGTTATGCAAATTTATTATCAATCAAACCTGAAGTACAAATTTACTACACTGTAGAATGGCTGTAAAACAGCAATTTGTCTTACTGTATGGGCAATTTTAATGTATTTTTCCAAAGCATGTGTATTGTCTATTTCAGTTAGCCAGACCATTCAAACTTTGAAGTGCACAGTAAAAATAAAGTATTACATTTTTAATAATATGCAGTCAGAGGATATGCTGTTCATGTTTTCCACCTCCAGTGTGGTCCAGGAACACATAATCGCTGCTTTTACCCGAGTGATCTGATCGTTATACAGAGCATGAACCTGTTTGTGATTACTTTACATTTTACAATTATTATCGTAAGAGCTGCTTTCAGTATTCTGGAAACAATTGTGATTTTTTAGCAGTTAATGGATTAGAGCTCTTTATGTTCTTTATAGACACAAAGGGGGGGAAGTGGGAAGTTTACTCTTTTCCCTCAGTTTTATATAAAACTACACCAACCTACCACACAAACATCAATGTGGCCATTCCACATATGAGTACACACACAAAGATGTAGTTGGGTTCTCCTTTTTTTTTTTTTTTTTTTAGATTAACTATAATAATTGGAGGTTTATCTCTCTGGTGCTCTTTTCTGCCCCTTCACATAACATGTAAACAGCTAAGTTGACATTTCTAAACATCTTCATTCCTGTCATCATCACTTAGTTGGCTATAAATTTAAAAGTTATTCCTTTTTGAAGTTATGTATCAATTTATATAAAAATTACAAGAGCTCCAATCCAAAATAAATAACTGTTTAGTTTCCTAAATTCTAGCTAACATGCCTTCCAAATGTTCCCAATTCTTTTCACAACTCTGTAAAAACTGAAATGGGTGATTTAAAAAAAAACAAACAAACAACCAAACAGCACATACTTCTAGTCAATTTTAATATTACAGTTGCCTTAAAAATATGGATAATATTCATAATGCAGTAGAACTTACTATATTATATTACAGTAACTACTACCATACATTAAACTTCATTAAAATGATCTCTGACCTTTCAGACATGAAGAACTTCTATAACATTGGCACAAAACCAAAATGGGGTTGTATGATGGGAATTGGGAATGAAAGGGGAGAACTGGGTTGGGGGATTGGAACCTGGATAATCTGAGTTCAAGCTCGAGATTATTGGTTATGTGACTGCGGGCAGGTTACTTAACCTTTCACTTTCTCCAGACAACTCTCTAAGACTACAAATTGAAGAAGAGTTGCTGATTTCCTTTGATGGAAGAAGTTTCTTCCCCTAGAGCTTCCTACATGTATGGAAACATATTGATGGCAGTAATGTTTATTAGGGAACGCTGTTCTATCTAATGACGTTTTCAGGAATCCAATCAGCATTAGGACCCACACCTATGCTACTCATCTTTTCCAATATCCTTTGAATAACACGAATGTTAACCAGACAAAAATACAAGTCTAATATGCTCCTTGGAAACACGGAATTACATATACATAGTTTCATATTAAGAATTTCTTGCTTCCCAACTAGTTTTTACATATCATCTACTCTGGATTTATTTAGTATGTTCTGATTTATTAACATGTTCTCTCTCCTGTTAGAATGAAAGATCTGAAGGACGCAGAAAACTACATTTAATAATTTTAGTCCATACATGTAACAAGAGATACCACTTTCAGACCAACATTGTACAAGAGACTGATATGTTACATTGTCATTTCCTTGAGATCAGAAGCTCTTTTGCCCCTTTTGTCTCTCCCCAGCGCACAGCACAGTACCCAACACACAGTAGGAACTTAATCAATAAATCTACCAATAAACATTTATTAAGGACTTATTAATTATTAATAAGCAATTAAGAATTTAATAAATGTTGACTGTTTGACTAAAAGAGTTTGTGATAAGGAACAACACTCTGGTAGTATAAAAGGAAGGAAACCCAATGACTTCCCCTTCCTTGCTTTCACCTTTGAATCCCTAAAGGTAACTTTTATTTAGTTTTGTTTTACATTTGGGACTTATTCTTGAGGATCAAGTATGGACCTTCCTACTGAGAAGTTCCCTTTTCACCCAGTGGTAGAACATTTCTAGACCATACCTATAGACTGGTACAAGAATTCAAACCTTGCCCAACATGAATCACAGTGATAATATTAGGTCTATGGGGAGCTATGACAACTTTTTACAAGTAATGAAAAGGTGCAAGTGGCAAGAAGGGAAAAGAATTATTTAAAGAGGTCCAAGATATGTGAGTGAAATGGGATTAAATTAAGCAAAGGAAAATTCAGGTTGAATATCAAGGAAAAAAATCCAAATGTTAGAAGAAGGGTTTCTATAAAAACTCCATTACTAGAGTGAATTTAACACTGAACTTGAAACAATACTTAGAAAGAGACCATGAGGAAGATTCCTAGGTCAGCTGGGAAAGAATTATTTGCTATCCTGATGGTTCCTTTCTATTCTCTGATTCCATGGATACTCAAGGAAGAACAGTGTTAACCAACATCTGTGTTGACCAAATAAAACAGTAGCAGAGATGGCTCTGGAAAGACTCAAATCCTATTTATTAACAAATCATCTGCATGAAGACCATACCAAGAGATCAGCAGTTTATGTGAATGCACTTTGTAAATTGTAAAGAGTAAATCATTATTACCATTATCTCCATTTGGAAACTTTACACCTGAATAAGAGTCTTTAATTCTATTTGCCCAAATTATATACTTTCAGTTTCTCTTACACTCAGTTGCAAAATGAGAACAACTAGTCCACAGAAATAAGACCACAGCCGCTGCAGTAACTTGGCTTGAAGTGAGATGTGAATGAAAATACCAACTGATACCTACTGGCTGTGAGACTGCAGGAAAGCCATCATCTTTCCAATACTCAGTATTGTCATCTGTCTGATGGGACAAAATTTCTATTACTTACCAAAGGACTTGGTGAACCCTGAAGTGTGACGTATAAAGGTGAGAAATATTTCACCCAAATCAATCTTGACTTTAGGCTTTTTGCCAGCTTAAATGAATGGTTTAAAAGCCTCCAATGCATTTATTAAGCACATAAGTTGTTCCAGGCACTGTGCTAAGTGTTGAGAATATAAATAAAGGCAGAAATGGTCCCTACCCCCAAGGGGCTCACATTCTAGTATACTGTAACAGATGGGTATATTTTCCTGTTAATGTGCCACGTCTCTAGCTCTTTGTAATAACAAAAGATCTGAGTCCTAAGAGTCAGGAGACTTGAAAAATTAGTCTTGTTCTTCTCTTCACTAGTTGTTTGACCCTGGATAAGTCCTGTTCCTCTCTAGAAAGCAAAGCTGTTTCATCCACAAAATGAGGTTAGAATGGATGATCTCTAGGCTTTCTACTGGCTCTGAATTTTATGAAATAGGTTTTCTTAAGCTTATGCTATGTCACCAAGTTAAATGTGAGCTCCTTGAAGAGCAGAGATTATTTCATTTTTGTCATTATATCCTTTGCACCCAGTATAGTGTTTGCAGAGTACTTAATAAATGTCCAGCAAATTCAATTGAACTGAATTAAACTGGTGTTATAGAAATATCCCAATAACTAAAAAATATTTGAAAAAGGCACCAAGCATGCACTACTGCCAATCCCACTGAACAAGACATGTATTACTAATATTAGAGTTGTACCTATAAATGTGTATTACTAATATTAGAGTTGTACCTATTAATGAACAAGACATGTATTATTAATATTAGAGTTGTACCAATTAGCAGTTCTTGGTATTTTGTACCTAGACTCATGGAAAGAACTAAGTGAGGCAACTTAGTCCCTCTCTGATACATCCTACAGACACAGAAGAGGCACTGAGTTCTCAAAGGGAATAATAGTGGTACCCAAGATCTGATAGGTAGCAACAAGCTGGAATTGTTTCCATTAAGGTTCTGGTAACTGACTAGGTACCTGTTCACTTAACAATGACCCAGCTAGGTTCACAGAGGCTCAAAACCAAAATCTTGGTCACTAGATGTTTCACTTCACTACTCATCCAACTGTCTACTAAGATAGAGAAAGGTTTCAATCTATTCATGGCGAGGGTAACCACAACAGTGAAAGAAATTCTGGACCTTTTCAAGTACTAAAAATTCATTGAATTACCACTATAAACCCTAATTCGTATTATAACGTTAATACATGCATTAGTGAAATTTTCATACAAGCCCAAGCTATTTTATACTTAATAGTTATTAATTTAATAAAATAAGATGATATGTAGGGAAACTGAGGCACAAAGAGACTAAAATCCCTTGCAATTAAGGAAAATGAAAGTCACCTCATGTTAACTAAAGGTCAAATGATACACTAGATTAGCAGTTCTTAACCTGGGGGGTCTATTAACTTTTTAAAAATTTAGATAACTATAGTTCAATACATAGAGCAGCTAAGTGGCACAGTGGATAGAGTGCTGGGCCTAGACTCAGACAGATTCATCTCCATGAGTTCAAATCCAGCATCAGACACTATTCAGACACAGACTGAGCAAGCCACTTAACTCTGTTTGCCTCAGTTTCTTCATCTGTAAAATGAACTCTAGTATCTTTGCCAAGGAAACCCCAAATAGAGTCATGAAGAATGGAACACAACTGAAAAATGACTCAAGAGCAACATATTTCAATATAATTGGCTTTCTTTGTAATCAGATATATTTTTATTTTTGTACTTAGAACTTTCTGATAAAGGATCCATATATTTGCCCAGACTGACAAAGTAACGCATGACAAAAAAAAAGGTTTAGGAACCCTTTGTTCTAAACAATAAATACTCATTTCTAAACAAATGAACAGGCAAGAAATACCAAAAGGGAAAAGTTTTTGTCTTCTGTTCAATTTATAAGCCATCACTTGATTTTCAATTTTGTACTTTGACCACTAACCTCATTTTATTTTTTTACATGACTGTGTGTATGTGTGGCCTTCATATAACATATGTATATATTTATATATGTCAAATGCATGCATAATTTATGCATTTCTTGCTATTAGAGAATGAAACATTTATTTAGCAACGACG
Organism: Notamacropus eugenii; assembly: GCF_028372415.1. Lineage (NCBI taxonomy): Eukaryota > Metazoa > Chordata > Mammalia > Diprotodontia > Macropodidae > Notamacropus > Notamacropus eugenii. The sequence goes on from NC_092875.1 coordinate 249,731,802, forward strand.
GATCAACTTGAATAGAACCTAAGCTATGAATTAAATGTTTTAAATTTGTTCTTTAATTTGGGATTTATCTTGTACATATCTATTTATGTGTATGCTGTCTCTCCTCTTAGAACGTAAGCTTCTTGAGGGCAAGGACTGTTTTAGCTTTCTCTTTGTAGCCTCAATGCTTAGCACAGTATCTGGAACTTAGTATATGTTTGTTGATTGGCTGACTAATGAATTAGGATTCATATTAACTATAATGACATTTTCAGATAATGACCTTCACACAATTGTTTTATTTTATTATTTTATTTTTATTATTTTATTTGGAAACCTCTCCTCATGACTGCCTTGAGTAAGGAGTCTAGCTTTGGAAATGGAGACTGCTGAAAAATGGTGATCTTGAGGTTCTGTTCTAACCATGTCATTCCGCTCAGCTCACAAACAACTGGGTTAAGACACTTAATAACACTATGTATTGTTCGGAAGAACTCTGTATGCCACAGAACAGCAACAACAAAAATGGCTTATTGGGAGATGAAATCCAAGATAAACAAGGAATTGGTAAGAGAATATTTAGGTGCCCTTCCAGTTACCAGGCCCAAATGACCTACATTTTAGGGTAATAAAAGACCTGGCAGACGTAATGACAGAGCCACTGTCAGTGATTATGGAGAATGGAGAGTGGTGTTATAGGATTGGGGAAGGACAAATGAAGGATGGTCAGGGACAATATCTTCATATGAATATCAGTAATTATCCTACGAAAGCAGAAGATTTCTTTGTGTGCCTTCCATCACATAAGATGTCATCTAATTGACTGGAAGTCAAATTAAAGTCACAATGCTCACATACTTTTCTGTATCCCTTTGCCTCATTTCCCCAGACATATCAGACAATTATCACTTTCCCTATGCCCACAATAAGTAGAAAGTGGGCAGGGGTGGGGGGTGAAGGTTAAGCAAACCAGCTTGCATGTCCTTCTTCTCTTCTCCATTTCTTAGGAGGAAAAATATACATTGATGAGGTGGAATGGAATTATTTTTCCTTTATTTTCACTTTCTTCTCGCCACTCACCATATACATATAAAGTCCAAGTCGAAAAGAAATTGTTCTTACAAATGCCCAGCCCTTGAAGACACATGGGTGGGAATTTTCCAGAAGCAGAGAACACTGCTGCCAGGCTCTCCTGCTCCCCAACACAGTAAAACACTGCAAATTTCAAATTGAAATCAGGCTGCTGCAGAGCAATGCTCTTGTTTAGTAAAAAAGTTCCAGAGGAGAATCCAGGAAGTAGCCAAAGAAGATTTACAGTGTCCACTCCTACAAAAAAAAGACTTAAATGTGGATAGAAAGCTAGGTCAGAAGGCAGGAGGACTCATTTGCTCAAGTTCAAATCTGGCCTCAGACACTTACTAGTTATGGGATCTGGGGCAAGTCACTTAACCCTGTTTGCCTCAGTTTCCTCACTTGTAAAATGAGCTGGAGGAGGAAATGGCAAACCACTCTGGTATCTTTGCTAAGGAAACTCCAAATGGGATCATTAAGAGTTAGATACAACTGAAAAATTGCTGAACAATGAAAGGATATCTGAAGCCTTAGAATAATATGGAAGTTTCTATTTGGTTGTGATTTCTCTCTCCTCTAAGTATGATTGTGGTTAAAGGGTTCTCTGGACCAGTCAAATTCAACAATGAACTGTGGCCATTAAACCATACATAAGGATCCACATAGTGACTTGGAAATATTATCATCATCTATATTACATTATATTATGTTATGTTACATCATATCATATCATATTATATTTTGATCTCTTTTGTTATATGTTTCCCATTTGTGCCAATCTGGTTGGCACAAAGGCATGTTGCATGCAGAGTTTTCATACGACCATCCAGACTATGAGCATTTTGGTCAAAATTCACTTAAAATCTATTATCTTTTTTCTGACCCAGATCTACCTCAGCATTCTACGCCAGGGCAACCCTACTTAAGTTTTGCTATTAGGTTAATAACCTATTCTTATCTAAGTCATAAATTGGGAAATTATCCTTTTAACCATAACCCATTACCCACTCACTGCTATTTTACCTCATCTGAATAAGTAGCAAGTCAGATATTTTTCAAATGATCTGTACAACTGGTTAAAGATCCCTCTAAAGAATTCCATCTTCCCATTTTTTACTATGGTTGTAAAAGCCTAAACAAATAAACACTTAAGATAGCTGCATGGCGTACAGCCATGTTTCACTTATAAATCTGAGGTTTTAAAAGAAACTACAGTTCAGTTAGTCCATAATTTATAAAAGACCCAGAATTTCAAATAATTCTCTTGTCTCCTGCTGCCCTACTGCTGAAGCCCTCAATACTCCTGGACAGATCACCATTGTGAAAAACAAACTCTCAGAGAATCCATGAATTCAGAAGGAAGAGAGATGGCAAGAAGCTATGATAAGAAAATAAGAGAACAGATAAGGGAGTTAGACTTCAAACCTAGACTGACCAACCTTTATGGTATGTCACCTCCATGCTCCTCTCTAATTACCATTTAGATCTGTTGAATTTTGCTACATCATTTTATTATGTTCCATGCAAATTCCAACAATTCATTTGGATTAATAAACATTTTCTTTGTAAAATGGAAATTAAGATAGAAAGGCTAAATGATCTTGTCAAACTGCTCTTCCTACAAACCTAGATTACCAAGGGAATGAGGATTTTGATGAGGAATAGGAATGGGAAGTGGGAATGAAGATGGATATTTTTGGAACATAGAGAACTCATATTGGGACAGGAAGATCTGGGACTGGGTGTGCCACAGTTCACGATCCTGAGGCCTGGAGGCAAGAGGGAGAAATGATTATTTCTCTTTTATATGAATAACCAGTTGTTAATATTGGGGAGAGTTGGGATTTTTTTCCCTTCCTATTTCCTCATTCTTTACTAGGTCAAATAAGCCCCTTAAGAATAGGGTTGATAATGAGATTGGATTTCAACATTCTCCTCAATCTTGTTCAGAATCCACCCAACTAGGGAAGATTAGTTCTGATTAAAGAGTAAAAATAATTTAATCTGGGCATATTTCTCATGTCCCCCAGCCTCTTACTAGAACAGGTCCACCTCTCATTATAATATGCATTCTTCTCATTAATTGTTAACCAATCAGAGTTGATTGCCATCTGTCAGGAACAGTCACTCTTCCAAGGGTGTATAAGTGACAATAGGCTGCCATGATTAGTCTCTGATTCATGGGATTATTCACTAGCCATATTTAATAAAATGATTAATTACCCAGAAATTACATCTCCCAAACTTTTTAATGACCACAGTATTGAGTTCAAATCCAGTCTCAGACACTTACTATCTCCATACCTTTGGACAAGTCATTTAATTTGTTGTTTGTCTGATTTTCCTCAACTATAAAATGGGAATAACATAGCGCCTATCTCCTAGGGTTGTTGTAAGGATCAAATGAGATATCACTGTAAAAGCTTAACGTAGAGGCAGACACATGGCATGCACTTAACACAGGCTTGTCTCCTTCCTTCCAAACTAGTCTTCTTGCTGTCCCTTACTCATGATATTCCTATCTCCAGCATCCTTGCCTTTGGGCTTTCAGTCCCCTCGCTACCTGGAAGGAGCTCCCTCTTCATTTCTTGTTACCATTTTTTGCACAAAGCCTTTGTTGATTTTCCCAACTGCCAATTCCTCCCTTTACCATTATCTTAAATGCATTTTTATTTATTGTATAGAAAAGAATACTTGTACATATTGTCTCTTCCAAGGGGATTTAAGCTCCTTGAGAGAAAGGATGGTTTCATTTTAGTCTTTGAATCTCCACAGCCTGACATAACAGATTCTTAATAAAGACTGATTGATTGATTGACGAAAAAGAATGCAGAAGTAGAGGGGGAAAGTCCAAGACAAATTTCAACCATTTCAAAATTTTGCCCAGCAATAGTTCTTTCTCCTTTTTCCTTCTCATTCCCATGATCTGGAATTCAGGTTTCTACTCAAGTTCTACTAAAGTACTGAAGTTCAGCTACAAAACAAATTAAACAGGTTTTTGTTGGCAAACTAAATAAATCACCATTTATTACACTGATTCCATAGGCAGGGTGTTGTGACTTACAAACCAACTGATTTACAAACCAGCTTTTGAAACAATCTTTTCTAAATCAGAGAAGAAGTATTCTCTTTAGGTATCTAATTTCAATAAATCATGATGACAGTGCTAACATTTGCATTGTACCTACATTAGAAGAGTTAGAAATTCTTGACATTTAAAAAAAATACTTTAAAAAAATTTATTCCATGTAAATATCAAAAAGGCAGATAATTAAACAATTTGTCCATAGAATTATTTCCCCATGGAAACATTATAAATGGTGACTAAGGTCCCAGGCTAGCCCCTCAAAAAAATCCTATTTCAACCCATAATGCAGCTGTTCAGCTGCATTTATAGTACTGATAACATTGATTTAACTTTTCACAATGGCTCCCATGGCAATTTTTCTGGTTATCTGAAATAAGATAGCTCAGATTCCAGACAAGAGGAGTAAGAAAAGCATTTCACATCTATGGGCAGTTGTACGCCAAAGACAGCTTATACTGATTAAACTAGGGATGGGATGTACTTTACAGAAAAATCTACAGAGAATTTGTACAATCAAAGAGAGGTAGGAGGAACCATTCAATAGGAATGACACTAGGCTTAGAGTCAAAAGAAACATCAATTTGGATCCAAATTTCCTGTGTGACTCTAAGCCTATCACCGGACCAGTTTCCTAATCTCTAAAAGCAAGAGGGTTGGACCAAAGTAACTTCTGAGATGTCTCTCATCTCTAGAATTGCCATCCATACTAAAACTATTACAAGGATAAAATGAGATACAAAGCATAATATGAATGTCAGCAATTATCCAAGCAGGGAGGGCTAATGGGGCAAGTGGATAGAATGGCAGGCATGGAATAAGGAAGATGTAGGCTTAAATTCCACCTCTGACACTAGCCAGCTAGCTGACCATGGGCAAGTCACTTAACCTTTTTGAAACTTGGACAATTGTCTGAGATTATAATTTGTGGATAGTTTACAATTTGAAAAAAAAATCCCAGACCTTTATATACTTGCATATGGCATAATACCAGTGCCTCTTTCAAAGAATTGGATCATTTTGGAGCTAAAATAGAGTTTAGCAATCACATTAACTCTAACTTGTTCTTTTTTTTCAAAAGTAAGAAACCAAACCAAAAGAATCATAAAATGATTTGTTCAATGTCACTAATCAAGTCAGTAGAAGAACTAAGACTAGACTAGAACATAGATCTCCTGATTCCATTAGAATGTACTGTTTCCCACTGGAAATTTTTTTTTTTTTTTTAGGAACCAGTGATTTGGGGTGGGATAGGGTTGGGGGAGGGCAGAAGTAGAGAGAGCCATTTTCCTTAGTCATCATAACTAAGGGAGATTTCATTGCTGTGGTTCCTAGAACCTATTCCATTAGTACAACTGATCAATGAAGAGCAGAGAGGGCCTTCTGTTGTCATCTCTATTGTCTGCTATTGCTTCCATCACGATCAGATGAACAAACAGAGAATTCTCCTGCAGTTTTTCCTTCTCAGTATGTTTAAGAAGGCCCCAAACATGCGTTTTATAATTGGTGCTACAATGAATAATACCTAGTCACATTCCCTGACTACAGTCTGTTGCCCAGATGGGAAGGACATATTAACTTGCTGCCCTATATCTCTACCCTGAATCCCTGGAATTCTGAATTTTGAGCTGTCTAGGATGAATCTCCCTGCCATGACTCCCGCTCTCTAACCTCTGTTTCCCATCTAGGTAAGCTCCATAGCTTCAGCATTACTATCTTACTCTCCTCTTCCTTTCTCTTCATCGTGCCCTTCTGAAACTCCCATTTTATGGTACTAAAAAATTGCCCCTACATTAGACCTTTTAATTTTGAATGGGAAGTCACTAAACACACACACTCACACACACACATACACACACACATATACACATATTCATCTATTTATTTATTTATATACACACATAAATATATATACATATATGTATACACATATTCTGTATATTATATATAATATTCTGCATATTATATATATTTCTATTATACACACATATACTTATATATATATAAACATGTGCACTTATTATTTTTCCCTAAACAACAAAAATCTCTTAAGGGCAAGCACTGTTTCATTTTGTCTTTATAGGTCCAGCACTTAGCATAATGGTTAATAGAAGCTTAATAAATGCTTCATAGCTGACCACCCCTAACATATTGGAACATGTCCTGTTATCTACCCTACCCTTACCCTCCTTTTCATCTGTAACAACCCCATCCTGAGATATCATGCTTACCTCCCAGAATAAGTTAATCCATTCATCTTGGAACTCTGCCCTGGGACTGAGCTTCACTAGCCAGTAATGAGTATAAGCTGACCTAAAGACCTTTGTCTAGCTGGCCCCAGACCATAATTCTTCACATCCATCTACCTTGGACATCTTGGGACATCATGCCATCTACCCTTTCATTCCGCAAACCATCCTCTCTCCCATGGCTACACTCATTCCTGTGACTTCCCATACAAAATCTTCCTTCCCCCTATATATGCTCTTTTCCCCTATTAGAATGTAAGTTCCTTGAGGATAGGACCTGTCTTTTGTCTTTGTAACCCACCACATAACAGTGTCTATCAATAGTTGATATTTAATAAATGTTTTCCATTCATCATTAATTTGAATTAGATTTAATTTAAATCCCTAATTCATGACTTTGGTGACTTTTTACCAAGAGTCTTTTACACTGTTCTCTAACCCTATGTTGGAAATGGCAAACTAGTCATTTGATACTGGTTTACAAGATACTCTTCCACCCCAATAAAACAGAAAGAAAGAAGACTTTACTATGAAACAATCACAAAGACACAAAAACGAGCCATGAGAGAAATGTTCTCATTAGAAAAAAGTGAAGCAAAGCCCAATTATACTGAATATACCATATTTATGGTGGGACTATTGTGTGCAGGTATCATACTTTAGAATAATGAAGAAATACTTGTATGCTGCTCCACATTCTACGTACCATTCTTGGGGCATTCTTCAGACTCATTTTCAACATGAAATAAGATGCTGTGTCTTGTGAATGGGAGACTTGTCATTTGAATATATTTACAGCGTCTTAAAATCTGTTGTGGGACTTATGACTTGTCCCCTAGATTCCTTCTTCATTGTTGCATATTTAACTTTATGTCTGTCATGCACGGCAAGTATCTCAGTATCCTACTGTTAACCAAGCTACAGAGCAGAGAAAGGAAAAAAAATTCTAAAGAGACAGAAACAACAACAATGAACAAAACAGAAATAAAATAGCAGAAAAAGAGGAAAGCTTATAAACCTTATCTGGGCCTTGATTCAAAACAAATTCTTTTTCCACCCAATAAAATATTGCCAAAAAAACTTGCTAAAGTGCAAACACTCAATCATCAAGGACCTGAAAAATTTACAGTGGATTTCCTGCCGACTTGCAGGGCTACTGGATCCTGCTGAGATAAAACTATCAGGGATATGACAGGCATTTGAATAAACCATTCTATCATGCAAGGGAGGTTTTGCAAAGGGCAAACTTTTAGATTTCTTTCTATACACCTTGTGGAAACAAAATAAATATGAACGCTAGGAAATCACTGGAGGGGAAAAAGGAGGGGGAGGAGTAGAGTCACCCATGACTGCAAGCTAGTGCTGTAATGGGCTCAATAGCCCAGACATATCGCAACTTGTGACTTGACAAAAATAAACTCAATGAATCTTTAAACTCTGATTTATAGGTCATCTAAGCAACCATTAATTCAGGAACACAGTTCTACAGAACAGACACATAGCTGTACTTCCCCACACATACTCATCACCTAAGATGAAGTCTTGATCAGATTGCAAGAAATATTGCTTACAATTAAAATATACATTCTGATTAGATGCTGTATACCTGATGGCAAATTGTCAAAGCACCCAGAGACTTCTACTATCCTGCCTCTCTCACCCCAACCTTCCCAAGGTTGAGTATTATTATGTATTGGGGCCAGCAGGTTTTCCTGTCAAATGGAAGGGCAGTGTCTGTCGGAAAAGAAGAGATAATAGGGCTAGACTGGCAAAGACTCCCTATCCCATTGAGAAGAGACGCTGAGCCTCGAGGGATGATCCTTTTCTGTGGCTGTACCCTTCCCCTTGACCCATGAGTACCAGCACATGCACTCATCCATGAATGCAGTGTGAGTAGAGGGAAAGAAAGGTGATGAGTTGACAGCATCTGCTAAAGGATATCCAGAGAAGCTGCTACTGAATGGCCGAGATGCACAGAGTCTGGCAAACAGCCACAGGCTCCATGTGTAAGTGGAGTAATCTTTTGAAGCAGTGAATCAAGCCAAATTTAAAAGATGATGGTGAGAAAAATGGATTTCTTTTTTCTTTCCTTCATTCCACTCCTCTTAGAATCATCCCGACTTTCCATCCTTTCATGCAACAACAAGAAAATAATCTAGGTATCAACCAAATAATACACAGTCTTATTACAAAATACCAGAGTCTATCCCACTCCTTGTCTTTATTCTCCTATCCCCAGACATTCTGCTATCTTCACTTTCACCCTGCAGATAGAAAAATATTAATTTAAGGCATATCAAAACACATTTTTATAATGTATAAATATAATACCCAATGGACTCCTGAGAGATACACAAAATTAATCCCACTTGTGAAGGCCTTAATATTAGCTCTTTCCTCTTGGGATGAATTTAAAATCCCACAAAAGCCCTTGATTTATTTCCTTCCTACACAACAGCAACAAACACTCACATAATTTTTAAATAATGTAAAATATCACTTTAATGCTATAGAGAGAGAGTGAGAGTACTAGGAATGGATACTTGAAGATAGAGGTACTTATGGGTCCCATCTTCCCTCAACGTATGTGCAGAATACCATTAAAGTTATGTGCTTGGATCACAGAGAGAAGAGTTTTAACTGATAGAGAAATAAGCTTAATCTACCTCTACATCTTCTTTCTACAATGTCTCTTTTGAAGGCTACCGAAAGATTATAAGAACTTTGTGTCACTTCCTTTGGAAACCTACAGAGAAAGAAGGGAAGTCCCATTCACCAAGATTCATTTGGGTCACATTAATTTTATCCAATATCAGAAACAGCACATCAGCAATTTTTAGATCTGATCTAACTCGCTGCAATTTAGACAATGTTGTTACTATAATCGGCCAATTGAATCAAAATTTTTAAAAATTGTATATTTGGAAGTCATCTGAACAGCAGTGTAACAATTCATCCCTTCTTTATTCACCTTAAAATTGCACTCTGCATTCAATAGGATGTTATTTCTTCCATCCCAAAGCACCTAGTTATATTTCTATCTCTAGGAACTAGAGGCAGGAAAGAGTGGCTTAGGGCAGCACCAGAAGGCTAAAAACTGGTGATAAGAATAATTTAATTCAACTAGATCTCATTCTGGTTCTTCTATTTGTTAGTGTCGGTAATCCAATGACCCCAGACATCCTTAAAACATCTTATCATTCACCCAATGGTACGTTATCCTCCAAACCTGGAATAGAATCCTCCTCTAGGCTCCAGCCTATGTCTCCCTTCCTAAGTTAACTCACTCATTTTTGAAACTCTCCACTAGCTTAAGCCTGATCAGCAAATGAATGAATGCAAACTTCCCCAACTGACTATATCTAGTTGGCAAAAAAATGTAATTCACATCTGTCTGTGCTGTATATTTTTGGATATCTTTCCCCCTACCCTGTGGTTTCTTCCCCCACTTCTGGAAACAGTAAACCAAACAACACGACCATGGATTCTGGAAAGGGCATGATAATCAACTGCCCTTTGGCACCATTCCTATGACTTCCCAAATGAAAACTTTTTTTCCCTCTGTGGAATATATATATATATATTTTTTTCTTGTTAGAAATAGAATGTAAGTATTTTGAGGACAGGGACTGTCTAAACCATTTTACTGATTCCCAGCACAAAAAGTAGCCTCTTTTAAAAATGATTTTTCATTTTACTTCATCTCATTCCAGTGGATCATTTGATTGGTAATTTGAGTCCTTATAATTTTTAAACTATGACTCTTAACCTCTGTATCAACAAAAATGACATTCTAAAGTAAACCCAACAGCAGATAGACTTTCCCAAAGACATTAGGCAGATGCATCTGTCTTTTGGCAAAGCAAAAAAATTGATTTGTAAATTAACACTTCACTAAATTGCTTTAAATCTCCCCTTATTCATACAAAGACTTAGCTGGCATTTGCCCACACTTTTCCAGGTGAAAAGCTGTTTCTTAAATATACAGTTGTAGGTACTTAATATATGTTTATTGAATTAAATTGAACTGAATCACTTTAAATACAAATACCACTGCTACATTACCACAGACATTCTTGGGAATGCAGAAGAATAAGGAGAAAAAGAAATGGGAGGAGAAAATAAAGAGAAAATTAACATCATTTAACTTTCATAATATTTTCAACTATGCCATAATCTTCCATTAAAATTAATGGAGAAGCAGAGTTCCCTCCACCCCCATGCCAGTTTTACTACATGATCCATCATACTTATTTTGTGACAATAGTAAGTCCTCTTGGATCTGTGTGCAAATTACGAAATAAAGAAAATTCACTTCCTTATCTTTGTCATTTGGAAAATGACACCTTTTAAGCCAATAATGCAATACTTAGGGAAAATGGTACTATAGCAAAAATATGACAGCACAAGGAGATGCAAATTAGTGCTAAAATGGAGAAAATCATCATTCTCCTCTTTTAAAAAATGTGGTAATTCCAATTCCAATATTCTCCGCTACTCATGTTTTGAATAGCACTTAAAATTTCAGTTTTCCACAAAGAACCTTTATTCTTGCATTTACGATTTTTCCTATTACTAACTCATCAGAAAATTCCAAGGCAAATGACAAAGAGGGGGAAAAAAGGATAAAGTATTTGTAATGAGGAATCTAAACCCCTACTACTGTGTCCATTTTCCCCCTTTAGGGGTCTATTCTCCAATCCACTTGCTGGGATTTGTATGGCTAAGTCCCATTAATGCTAATGTAGCTAGTTATGGCCATATAGTACTTACGTTGCTCATGAATAGAACAGATCTACTGCCTACTTTACTGACCCACAAAACCCAGCCACACTTGTGATAAAATTGAACAGTGTCTTGCAATTTCATCCCTTAATTGAGATCCCAGCATATGGCAAGGATCCAAAGCCCTCACTCAGGCTGTTTATCTTTCAATACTTTCAAGTCACTTACTGGCCAAAAAAAAAGAAATTACAGTGTGATTTAAAGTAAAAGCAGTCAGCTTGCTGCCCTCTTCCTTTTCTCCTTCTCTCCTTCTGTCTCTCAATCTTGCTCCTTTTCTTTTTAACAAATGTTAAATTACCTTAACTATGTGTCCTCCAACAATTTGTCACCGCTGTGAATAGTTTTAGCAATGCCATATCAGAGAAAATGTGCTTTTTGAAGTAGGTTCATTTCTTACTTATTTCTTAACTAAGTTGTTACATAAACTTTTGGTCATCTTTCTGGGTTTTCAACCCTTTAAAAAGTCCAAGATAAAATCACCAAAGAAAAACCTTTTTTTTGAGAATAGCTTATTAGCTTTCATTCGAAAATATCAGAATCCTCCAGGCTGTTCTTACCCTACACAACCATCCTACCCATTGTTCACTTCTATAATCTAAACAGGGCAGTTAGGTGGTGCAGTGCATAGAATGCCAGCCCTCGAGTCAGGAGGACCTGAGTGCAAAACCCTGAGCAAGTCACATAACCCTGTCTGCCTCAGTTTCCTCACCTGCAAGATGAACTAGAGAAGAGAAGGGCAAACCACTCCAGTATCTTTGCCAAGAACACCCCAAAAATGGGGTCACAAAGAGTCACATGTGATTAATCGATAAAATAATAATAATAACCATCCAAACATTTCTAAAAAGTTATTAAAGACTAAGGAGGACAGAAAGGGAAGAAGAAAGAACTGAACTATTTTTAAAAGAATCAGGTTTAGGTAAGATGATGACATCATTCTATATTATTACATAATTAACCTAATCACATAGAAAACTTAAACAAATATACGATAGCATTCTACAATAATAATCAAGTTTGATTTAAGATATGTTACTTCAACTGCATGACACTGGGCCATTATCAATGCTGTAGTGGGTTTTGTGTCAAGAAGCCCTGAAAAGTATTCATTCTGCACTAGCCCTTTATGAATGATTTAGAATTCATTCAAACATAATTGTATTGGCTTCTCTTTGACATATCAGCTCACACAAACTCCACAATGTGGAGATAGCGTTCGCTTTGATCATTTGCCAGCAGAAACCTTGTTATACAGAGCTGTAACAACACACCCTCATATAACAAACATTCCTTTGGAATAAAAACGACACTCCATATGGATATGATAGGGTAGTTAAGCAGAATGTTTCTGACTGACATGCATACGGATCCTGTCGCACGGAATGTAAACAGAAAATGTTTTAAATCGAAGTGTTTTAACTTAACATTATGAATAATAATAAATACTGAATAATGTAATATGAAGTAATTCCATCTTGGGGTTCTAATGACTAACCACTTGAGCTCTGCTTTTGTGGTTTATAATGTCACCAGAACCCTCTATGGAATTATATATAGAATAAAGGATAGGCAATGTAGAATTACAAGGCTATCAGGCTATAATACATACTGTAAGTACCTAATGTATCCTTATAAATTACAGGTTTTTATGGCCTAGCATTTTGCAGTAATGTCAAAAACTGTGATGATACAATAGACAGGACACAAGATCACATTTGGTTTCAAAAAAGTCTCTGTTCCTACTAATCTAGAATCAAATTACTTCTAAGAATAAAATAAACCTAACAACTTAATAGTTAAAAGGGACCAGGCCTTAAAAGTTATCCTCCAATCCAATCCCATGGCCAATGTACAATCTTCCCCTCAACAATTCTCCTGACAGATGATTGGACAGGCATATGTTCCAACACTGAGAGAAACTAAAATATTGGGAAGGGGGAAGAATGAAAGGTAGTATATTAAATATAGACATGTAAAAAAAAAAAACTTAAGGTAAGACAACTTTTAAGTGACAAATTCAAATGCTAATGTCCATTGGTAGATTCCAATGCCCAGCATCATAAGGTCCCTTCAACACAAAAACAGACACACACTTTCACTCTGCTGGTCTCTCTCTGAGACACATAGGACTGGGATTTCTTGTATTCCTTTGCTATTTCCCTTTTCCTATGCAAGTAAGGAACAAAAATCCTCACCTGAAAGTCATTCAACATCTTTGGTAGGAATCAAAACCAGAAATATTTCTTAAAAGGATAGGCCATTATTTTGTATAAGCACAGGGGTTCCGAGAAAAGGATGAAAGCAGTGGGGTAAAGTTTACATTGAGAACTTTTGATGTTTATGATAGCTAAGTACTATAAGAGACAAAATGTGGTCCAAATCTCCTACATATCTGACCAGTTCTTCTATGTAAAGTACTGATAAATAACAACATAATTCTCTTTTTCCATTGAGAAGAAATGAATTTATCCTTACCCTGCCCTGGAAGAAAGAATTAATTTTATATATAGTCGTTCCAATTATTTTTCAGTGATATCATATATCAGAAAAAACCCTATCTATCCAAATTTTCCTTGAATATAATTAAATTTAAACACCCATGAGGCTTCCAAGTCCTCTGCCAATTGACTCCCCTTACCCAAATTCCTGAATTACCAACGAATCTAGCTTTTGCTCTACATGCCAAACCAAACAACCGTATCACTCCTTATTCAGGATTTTCCTAGTCCTACTTGATATCACAGAATGAGATGGTTAGAACTAGAGTAACTTTATAGGTCAAGCAGTTTAAACTCATCATCCTGCGTCTGGGGAGCCAGGGCCTTGTGAGAAAAAGTGACTTACCCAAGGCCACTACTAATAAGTGACAGAGCTGAGACTCCTGACATCAAATCCAGTGCTCACTCCACCACAACACCCTGCTTATAAGAACTTTTTTTTCCTACTCCTCTCAGACTATGGGAGTTTGGTTTCCTCCCATAAGCAAAAAAAAAAAGAGGGGGAGGGAGGAAAGGAGGTTAGCGAGTAGAGAATGTCTTAATATTTAAATTCAAGATATCCAGCTATTTAATTTGATATGCCCTTACTGAATACAATGGTTCATGTCGCATTTGATATGCAGAGTCTTCTCCATAGTAAAACAGAAATAGAGAATGATGGGAAAGACAGGGAGCAGACTAAAACACATCTGAAGCAATTATTTTTGATGTAAACCAAGTTAGATGTTGTGTCTGCTGAGTGCTGAGCTATTCAACACAAACAGACTCCACTGAGAGAAGGAATACTATCCTAGCTGTCTAGGGCCCTAAGTTGTCCCTACACACAAACACACACACACACACACACACACACACACACACACACACACAGAGCTGTGCAGCAATTCTTATTTTCCATTTGAAGAGTAAAACTTTTTTTTTCCCTGAGTTAATTTGGCTATCATCAAGGGCTGCAGAAAATCAAGTCCATATTTTGTATCAGCAGGCTCAGAAGATGTTGGAAATCTCAGTGCCAGGCTACCCTCCCAACTTGCCAACCTACACAAAAGACAGAATTTTGCTGTGTTCCCTTAAACTAATCTCTGATTGTCCAGAATAATAGTGAAGTGTATCTCATCAGGCAGGTGGTTATGATAAAGTATGTAGTTAAGGATAATGAGTCAAAAATAGTCCTAGATTAGCATTTATTAGAATCCTGCTACCATAAAACTGGCTGAAAAATAGTTTCCCTTGTCCTGGGCAGAGGATTACTACTTGACGAATACTCTCGAAAATAACTTTTTTATCCTCCCAGAAGAAGTGAATTTGTTTTGTACGTAACTCCTTTCCACTAGGAATCTCCTTATTTTTCCAGGCTCTAAATGGCCATTCTGTTTAAGAACCCAGGGGTTTGCTGCAGCTGAAAAAACTCATCTGCTTCATTTCCCAACCTTTCTAGAATATGAGGTAAAATGAAAAACAAAGAATTTTTTAAATATTTTGCTAAAATCTCTTTCCTCTTGATAACTTTAAAGCATCTCTTAAAAACCCTCAAATTCCTTTTCTGTACCAGTATGAAAAAAGAAAAAGATTCCAAGAGAAAAGTGGATGGAAGAGGGGAGGAAAAATGAAGAAATACAGAGAATAGGAGAGGGAGAGACAGTGGAGAGAGCAGAGGGAGAAGAGAGAGAAAGAGAGACAGAGAGGGAGAGAAGGAGAGAGAGAGAGAGAGAGAGAGAGAGAGAGAGAGAGAGAGAGAGAGAGAGAGAGAGAGAGAGAGAGGAGAGAGCAGAGGGAGAGGAGAGAGAAAGAGAGACAGAGAGAGAGAGAGACAAGAGTGAGAGACAGACCCACGAGGTCTGGGATCATTAATGTAGTACATTATGCCACCACACCAGAGATCAGAGTTCAGGGCTAGTCTTTCAAATCTGAGCCTTAAGGGAGGCAAAGGAGTTTAGGGATAATACAAGTCAGCGCTGGGAAGAAGGAAGTCCATACAGCAGCAATCCATCTGGCTGGCCAAACAGTGAAGTAATAAAGAGTGTGTGTGTGGTGGGGAAGGGGAAAGAAAGGCAATTTGGCCTGTGCCAAAAACAATATAACATTACAAAGTGTGACAAAGCATCAGAAGAATCTTTTAGAAAGGATCAGTCAGAAGTTAAAAAGATAATGTTCACAAGTTAAACAGCATGCAAAACACCTCGCCTAAGAAGGAACCATGATTTTAGACAAATTGCAGATGATATTTGGGTGATAAAAAGTTTTTTTTTTTTATAAGCTAATTCATTGGCAAACAAGTAGAGCAAACAAACAAAAATAACTCAAATCATAATAAAACCCTTTCCAACTGACTAAGGTGGCAAAAAACACAGAATATCTACATGAAAGGCTCCACATGGAGTATAGATGAAAGGACTTTTAAAAATTTTAGGGTATCAGATTCAAGTGTTCCAATGGACATTTTAAAATGTTTAAACAAAAAAACACAGTTTCTTGAAATGCTTTAAGCACAAAGAGAATAAGTTTAATCACAGAGTCCTTGCTTTGTCAAAAAGGCAGCTGGTACTTTTTTTTTTTTTTTGTATTGAACAGGGGTAACAATCTCCTCCAAGTTTTATAGTGAGAGAGAGAGAGACAGAGAGACAGAGAGACAGAGACAGAGACAGAGACAGAGAGAGAAGTAGCTTAAACTTGCAACACATGTTAAAAGTTGGCTTCACACATTTTTTTTTTTTTACCAAAAAAGGTGTCTGCACTTGGCCCTCTTTAACTTTGAAAAGTTGTGCTTTTTTTTTGAGGTGGGCCTGAATCTCCTCTGGCACCTACCTGGCTTTACCCTCTCTATATTGGCCATTCCAGTCTTCTGTTCTTCTCTTGGGTTGAGCAAAGATGAAAATCTAAGTAAAACTCAAGATCTCTATCCCAGCTTCTCGTCCAATACATAGGCTAATTGGTAGCCTGGGTGGATTTCCAATTATATTTCCACAATGAGCATATCCATAAAGCCTTCACAAGCTGGTAGCTGTCTTAGCAAGAGCATTCGTTAATAACCACGCACCCATCCTATCAGAGTTTGTGCCTACACTTAGTATAATCGATTCTATGGTCTTGATTTTTTTCATTGAAAAGTTTTTCTGAAGGAAGGGAAGTATGGAAAGCTATTCAATGGCTAATCACTAGTATCTTGCCACTTAATAATAAAAGGAAATTTAAGATTAAAAAAGAACAGATTTTATTACCATACCACTTGAAGTGCATTGTAGATTGTGGGTAAAGTTATGATAAGAAAGTACGACATCATCCTTCCCCCACCTAATCCCAACAAAAAAAAGAATGCAGCTGTCAATCCCTCCCATCATGGATGCTGAAGGTTTGTAGAAGGTGGTTATAATTGGCTAAATTGTAAACCAATTGATGTTTTAATCCCTCTCCACTTTTTAACTGAATCAGTTAAAATCAACTTCTGGAGGCAACTCTATGCATGTAGCCACACCTAAAACACAAGCTAATACATTTTTTTCCCCTCCAAATTCATGAGCAGCAACAGCTGGAACTGTTTTATACTAGACGGCTGAGTTCTGTGAGAATGTTCTCCTTGTCTTTGTCTGTAAAACTGAAAGAAGTTGGACTCAAAGGTACAGTTCAGTCCCAGGAGGGCTCTGGGTAAACATGAGCCCAGGCCCCCAGCTCCCTCTTGATAGGGTCAGGTGACACGGTGTCAAAAGACAGCCAAGGAAAGATCTAGAAAACTGCACACACAAGGAAGACTTTTTTTTTTTTGCTTTACTAGAGATGATAAAGAACACAGTTGGATTTCAAATTTTCCTGCTCTCTTGGAAACTTAAGAATGCAACTGTGTATGCTTTCTGTCTCCTTCTGCAGCAGCTCTTTCCCACTTCTTGAATTTATCCATGGCTTAAGTGAAGAAGCTAGCTGGCCCCTGTGCCTTTCCAAAGAGCCCTGACTCTTTTAATGAAACTCAGAACCCAGCGTAACACCAATATGACAAACAAACAAAAACCACAAAAACAGGAAAACTTATCTGACCAGAGGACAGACAATGCTCTGGTGATTCCCCAGCACCAGAAAGGGGATGTAGAGAGGGGACCAGGATAGACTGGAAAATAATGTGGGTTGGCATGGGGGACTCAGAGGAGTAAAGAGAATCTTAAATAAAAT
>NC_092875.1:249754626-249834626 GCF_028372415.1 Notamacropus eugenii
AATCCCCTGCCCTCCCCATTTTCTTCAACTATTTTTTATTCTCTCGAAGATTTATTTATAGCATCTTTGACTTCAGATAGACTTTAGCTAATTGGCCTATGACAAGGCTGAGACCATCAAAGCATAAACCTAAAACTGAGGGGGGAGGTGATTTTTAAAAATGTGTTTAGCAAGACAATCAACTTCTGTAGACAATAAAAGTGTAGCTCTGTGTGTTATAAACTATTTATGACATTTTCAAGGAAGTTTTTCACCCAGGCAGAAAATATCCTTTTAATAAGCCCTTTTTACTACAAGAAGCTATTATTGGGCTCTTCTTTATTGTTGTTTTCATATTTTCAGCATAAATATAGCGCAAAGAAAGACAAAAGGCGAGGCTGCGCACAACTGAAATGTTACACAATTTGCTAAAATGATGAATAAAATTAAAACTGCCTGTCAAAATGAAATGAAAAGCAATTTTGTTTGCAATTTCATAGCAATGAAAGAAAGGCAGCCAAATTCATGAACTGCATGCTGTCTACAGTTTATAAGTCTTCACAATAACTTGGAAGAAGGTGCTTTGATTAGGAATAATGCTAAGATGAACTGCTACTTAAAAACAGAGAGCCTTTTTTTAAAGCTGGTCTTCTTGAAGTCTAGAGTACAATCTTAAAAACTGTTGCCCCCTCATACTGAATAAAGGCCTGATATCATACTATGTTCAGCTATGAGGATCTTTTCCACTCATATCCTACTCTCAAGCTTCCCCATGATATGGAAATAACCTTCAGTGGATTCTCCAAAGCTATGTCAGCAGAGTGTGGTAACAGCTTTCTACAGTGGAAAGTTATAAATGATCACAGAGTCACAGAATTTCAAGGATGGAAGAGACATCAGGGACCATCCAGTTCAACTTGAAACTGAACAAAATGTCCTTTACAACATACTCCACCAGCAGTCATCCAGCTTTTGATTTAAGTGAGAAGGATTCTCACCCTGCTCCCCAGATCAGTTCATTCCACTTTTGGACAGTTCTCATCATTGAGCAATTTTTCCTTACACAAAGTCTAAAATTCTCCTCTTTCCAACTTTTAATTATTTTTTCTAGGTCTGCTCTATCAGTCCAAAGAAATTAAGCTGAATTCTACACTTTCTCTTAGCAGTCCTTTACCATTAAGGCATACCACCACTATCCCCTCCTACATGCTTTTTCTTCACATCTCTGCCTCACTTAAATTCAATTCACAAGCAAGCAAGACATCACCCTCATCATGCTGTCATTGGTCCCCTTCAAGAATGAAGGATGAACAGCAAAAACAAAAGCTAAATGTCCTTGGTTAGTTCCATCAAACCTCATGTGGAATTAACTTGATTCCTTTCAACAAACTAGGTGCCTTTCTGTAGATATGCTTCATCTTATCATGTCCTTCCTAAAATGTGGTACCTGGAAGTCTTTACTTTCTCTGTATGACTATATGCCAGAAATGGTCTGACCAAGCCAGACAACAGGGAAAAGACCAGCTCCCTAGGCAGGGATGCTATAGTTCCCTTAATGATGCTTCAGTTGAATTTGCTTTTTTGGCTGCCATATTGAAGTATAGACCTAGAAAAGAACAGTGTATCTGTCATCTGAGTCCCAGTCTAAATATGCTAATAAAGACTTGTCTCCAGAAGGTTAGACACAAGGCAATGGATTTTGCTTTTGTTTTATTTTTGTAATAGAAATTCATTAAATTCTCCATCACGGTCCAAATGGTTCTAATCTGCATCAGTGGAAAGAATATCTATACTGGTGAAATCATTGGTACTTTTGAAGTTGAATTATGTAGTAATCTCTTAGAAACTTTAGACTTTTAATGTAAATTAAAATTTCTTTAATTATCACAAATACTGATGAAATACATCCTACTTACTCCACTCTACTTACACCTTTCAGTGCTGTCACTGGAATCTTCAGGTAAAGAACAAAATTAAAATGGTATTTTCATTCAATGTACAGATGGTTAATTTACAACATTTTTTTACTAATCTCAACAAACTTCTCACTTTGATGGAATCAACTTTTTTTTTTGTATATCTAGACAATTTAAAGTTTAAATTTAAGACCATCAATAAACCATAGATACAATGGATAAAAAGATAAACTAGATAATAGCATTAAAAGAGATTACAGCAATCACCTTTATTAAGAATAACAACTCACATTTATGCAATACATTTTGGTTGACAAAGCCCTCTCCTCAAAACAACTCCTCAAGTCAGGTTGTATAAGCATTATTATTCCCATTTTATGAGTAAACTGAAGTTCATAAGGATTGAGTGGTTTGCCCAGAGTTACATACCTAATGTCTTAGGACTGAAATTTTAACTCCATTCTCCTATCTCTATATCTAGTGCTCTTTCCTGCACAAAAGTTGCTTTGTTAGGTTTTCAGAATTTCTGAAGCTCTTTCTACAATTTTACCTAGGTGGAGATGAGGAAGAAGTATATTCCTAGCATGAAGAACCAGGTGTGCAAAGGCATGGAGGAGGAGATGGGCCAACTTATCTGTCTTTCTCTTACGTCTCTTCTATCTGACACCCCATGGACCAGTAGAAGAAACAACGAATAAAACTAGTGAATGTCATATTCATTTACAAGAGATACCAATTATAATCAGGACAATGGACAATCTGCATTCCAGGACTCCATGCTCACTGAGACCCAGAAAACTTTCTACCAATTCTCATAAAGGATGCATGAATGTGGCCAGCTTACTTGGCACTTACATTCTATTACAATCATTCATGCTTAAGAATTCAAAATTTTTAAGTCGTACCATAATACCAAATTTTGAATTACTCTTTCGCTCCTAGGGTTATAAGAATTCAGCTTGTCTGCCACACCAGACAAACTTTTGCTTTGGGGACTTTTGTTTGTTTGCTTGCTTGCTTGTTTGTTTTTTTGGGGAACACAACTAGTTGAAGTGAGTTCATCTTGATCTATCAGAACAAATGCATATCAGCTCTTCATATTTTTGCCTTCAAACATCAGAAGAGAATTTAATCAAAGAGACTAATCAATGATTCAACCTCTAAAATGAAAACATCATTCTACTTTTTTAAACATTCTACTGACTTCCCTGTTAAGGTAATGGCTTTCCAACTTTATCAATTAAGAAACTATGGCAGATTTTTGAGTCCTTACCCAGTATACTCCAATCATTATCCTAAGGATACTAGTCATACTTCTGGGGTAAATATTGAACTTCAAAAAGCAGCAGACTTGTTTCAGTCCCAGTACCTCTAGCTTACCTACAATGGAACCAAGAAACAAAATAATGTGCTTTTAACTTCTTGTGACTAAAATCAGTTTACTCCTGAAGTACATTATAGCATCCAAGATCACCTATGGAAAAGAAAGCAAAACGACTTCATCTCCTCAGCTATGGGAGAAAAATAATCAGAAGCAAGTCAGATGAATGTGTCTCCCACCAAACACGAGGAACACCTAGAACAATGTCATCTTTAACCTTGTTCCATGAGATTTGGCAAAATTCACTAAGATTTATCTAAAATGGTTTTGACACTTCATATTTGAGATCTGGATGTAGTTGAAGTTCTTAATCTATTTTATCAAACGTGGAGCACAATACCTCTTTGGTAAGTTACTTTGAACCATCAGGATACTATAAGACAAAAGGGACTCTAATCACAAAAAAAATAGATAAATAGATGGATAGATATGCAGAAAGCCAGACAGATTGACGGATGGACGGATGGATGGATGGATGAATGAACAAATAAATAAATGACCCGCCTGAGAGAGTCTTCCCAAAGGAACAATTTCTTCCAACTATGTGTATGGATGAAGAACTTTCTCCGTATGTCTCTCTCTGTTTCATCCAGAGTTATTTTCTCTTTCAGACGACAGTATCTTACTTCCCTTCCATAGAGTAAATTATACCCAAATTCAGGATACTGAAGAGGAGAAATATGAAGTGATATTTATTAGCAGACTATTTCCATTTTACATAAATGTTTTTCTACATTATTTTGTCAAACAATTGAGTTTTCTAAGTTTTGGAATCACAGAAGCTCAGAGTTGGAAGGGACTGTAGAAGCCATCTAGTCCAACTCCTACCTCTTAATAATATCTTTAACAAGTGTTTACTCCACCTTTAAATACTTCCAGTGACGGTAAAACTAGTACCCTCGTAATCTCTAATTGTGGCTTAAAATTAAGTGGGTTAAATTAACATAATATAATGGACTGCCATTAGTCACATTCAGAATATAGAAGGAACTAAGATTAGCAAACCTGGGAAGACAAGGAAAAAAAAAATGTGAGAGTAAGTAAGAGAGGGAGAGGAAGAGGAAGAGAGAGAGGAAAGGAGAGGGAAAAGGAGGAAGGGGGGAGGGAGAAGTAATGGGAGGGGAAGGAGGAAAGGAGGGACAGAAAGAGAGACACAGAGAGAGAAGATATATGATATAGTGGAATAGCAGTTTGCATCACACTAACTGCCTTCAAATATATGAAGAAAGGCTGCTATTTAGAAAAAGGATTAGATTTATTCTATATATCTCCATGTGGCAGAATTAGGACTGATACATAGAAAACAAGCTTTAGTACAATCTAAGGGGAAATTTCTGAAAGTAACTGATATTTGCAAAAATGGAATAATATCACAAGGGTGGGAATTCCTTGTCACTGACAGCCTTTAAGCAAAAGTTGAATTACCGCCCATCAGGAATGTTGTATAAATGACTTTTGCATCAGGTAGTAAGATAGCACAGTGATCTCCAAGGTTCCTTTTGACTTTACAATTCTGCAGTTTTACAATGAACAAGCACTTTTCCCCCCGTTGCTGATTAGTAATCTTAAGCAGCAGTCAAATCAGGAAAAAATAACTGGTTTCTATTTGATGTTTTTCTACCCTCATTCTCAAACTTTCTCAAATCATGCCATGATTAATATCCTTATGTTCCTTCCTCTTTTTACCCAGATGGGAGCTAAAGGACGGCTGTTACACTAGTGCAGAGTCAGTAACCACATTTTCATTAATTTCTGATGGATGCTCCTTTAAAATGCCATTTATTAAGTCTTGAATGTACTAGAGAATGCCAAACTACATTCAAAATTTACTCTTCCAGATTCCACTTTAGCATATTCCCAAATGAAAAACAATAGAATTCACAACAAATAATACATTTCCAAACTTTATGCTGCTGGAAACCCAATATGAAATTTGTAACTCCGGTCTCATTACTTGAAGATTTTCTATTCTATGATGAAAACTTTTCGTACCTTTGCTAGTATTCATTACTAAATGTCGTGTTTAAATAGTGTGGTATGGTTTATCTGAAAAAGAAATCAATTTGGCAATTTGTGTTTTAACAAATGATGTTGCCAGTATTTCTTGCATACAAAGTAACTTCCTAGTCAGGTTTCTAAAGCCTTTACCCAAAGATGTTTCATATGAATGCCACATTCTTTAAACTTTGAACTGAATATAAATTTTAAAGACACAATACATTTTAATATTATAATTATCAAGCTAAAATGATTTTTTTTGTCTTGGCCACTTGCAAATATTTTTGATCTATAGCAAAAGAAGTGAGCTAGAGTTAATGACACTAGTTTTAGTGAGCATTAGTCTAGAATCTTAAAAGGTTCATTCTTATCATTGGTATTTTGAAGTTTCAACTTTGATCCATATCATCATAAAAAAGAAATGAATTTATTAACATTCTCTTTCATTACTGGATAATACTCTATAACACTGTTACTACTGAGGAGCTATTAATATTTCCCTGAAAGGGGAACTTGCTTTCATTTCCTTCCCACCTTCCAAATAGTAATAATAATGATTTTTACAAAGGTCCTGTTTCTCTAGATAAGACTAATATTCCCACTTGGTCCTTGTTGTTAATTTCCAGTTGATCCTCCAGCCAATTTGCTTCCAGGTGTGATTCAAGAGACTGGTTTCAATCAGTAAAGATCTGTATAGCTTGGAAGACTAATTATGTTAGAGAATAGCTACCAAATTTGATGCTAAGATCCTAGGATTTCTTTCTTGTTCCATGATTTCAAAACACAGGGATTTTCCTCCTCTCAGATCAGCAGCTGGCATGGCATGTTTCAGGCCATGTACAAATAGTACTTAGAAATGAAACTGCTAGGTCATGGAACAGAAATGGAGGCCCCTGGAAGCAATTCATCTATAGACATATATACATATACATATATATGACATGGTGATTGTCAAGTTTCAAGGAGTGTAAGTTTAGAATATGGGAAGAATCCCTCTCTATTACATTACAGAGTCCCAAATGATTTTAAAACTCTTTTGGAATAGTTGTATTTCTTTCTCTTTTCCTTTCCCGACACCCTTCTAACTTTGCAAAACAGAATGTATACACTGCATATAGCTGGTAGTTGTGACCGCCATCGGAACTGCCTAATGCCACTTGATACAAGTGTAAATTATCAAGCTGCTTTCCTTATTTCTGATCCCTCACTTTTCAAAATTTTCGCTTAAGAACTGATAAATTACAGAAGTTTGGCTCAATGTGAATAATTTAGAATAATAAAAAAATGCTTCAATGTTTAGAATAATTTTCCTCTAAAAGAGATCACAGAAGCAAGATACTCAAGTGATGGAGGGCTTCATTGATGAAAACATCATCTACTGGTAACGGTGTTGCACAAAAAAGTAGAACAGCTGATAAATCTTTTACATATTTTTTTGCCAATTTCATCTCTTGGAATGGAAAGTGAATGGAAACTGGAGCAGAATTTAGATTTGATGATGGAGCAACTGTTGATGTGGTATGGAAGTAACAGAAAACTTG
This sequence comes from Notamacropus eugenii, assembly GCF_028372415.1. Taxonomy (NCBI): domain Eukaryota; kingdom Metazoa; phylum Chordata; class Mammalia; order Diprotodontia; family Macropodidae; genus Notamacropus; species Notamacropus eugenii. The sequence continues at coordinate 249,761,442 of NC_092875.1, forward strand.
TGGAAAATTGTCCATGTGACCTTATGCTTCATCATAGCTAAAGAGAACATACACCCAGTAAGACATGTATTCAAACTTTAGCAAAGTAGATTTCATAAAGTTTTTAAAAAATTATAAATTAGGCATGTTCTCCTAAGGCATGGCCTAAGATGCAAAAATTGTACATATTTCAAAAAAGGTGGAAGAGTTTCAGAAACAAAACTCTGGCAATGCAAATGTAAATAGTAACTAAGCAAGAAAAGGAGAGTGCCTCTAAAGTGATTATATGCACATAATACATATATGCACAGATAGATATACAGATGAATAGGAAGATGGATGGATGGATAGATAGATAGACAGACAGATGGACAGACAGACGGATGGACGGATGGATGGATGAATGAATGAATGGATGGACAGAAAGATGGACAGATGGATAGATAGCTAGATACATGATAGATAGAAAAATAGGTGGATGCATGGACAGAAAGACAGAAAGATGGACAGATACATGGATAGATAGACAGACAGACAGACAGACAGACAGACAGACAGACAGACAGACAGACAGACAGACAGACAGACAGATAGATAGATAGATAGATAGATAGATAGATAGATAGATAGATAGATAGATGGGCTAAAAAAGTAGCCAGTGCAAAAGAGGGAAAAAGAAACAGATATTTTTATATTCTTATAAATCTGTGAGTTCATCATTGTGGTTATTCCCCCAATAGTGCACACTGAAAGTTATCCCTGCTGACCAATCTTCTTACCCTGGATTTTTTATATAGTCCCCATGGTTGGTCCACCCAACATTCTAAAAACATTTCTATAGGTCACTTATATAATAAGGATACTAATGCAACCTGTAGGTTATCTATCTGTTATACTGAGATAGTGCTAAATGTATAACCCATTTCCTTTTTTGCCTCTTGGCTGATATCTCTACTGTGAATTTTGTCATTGGGTGTATGTTGAAGTCTACTCATGCTCTATCTACCATAGATCTTTTTATTGCCCTTTGGGTGACCTGCAATTTTGATTCTTCAGATGTTGCTGAATTCCAAGATTTGCATTGATATAGACAACATTAATGGAAGAATATCCACAAAGGAATTTTTTTTTTAAATGTGTCTGAAAGTGGTAAAGATCATTCCAAAAAGGTTAAAAATCCCAAAGGTTTGAGGATCATGAAAATAAGAGTAATCAAATGAGCTTTGAGTTTATTTATACAAACAAGGAAAGGATTATCCCTCATCTTTGGGTGAAGATCATTCCCCGAAGTGCTTCTCCCAAACCATTTCTTATGTCACAGAGATTGCTGTTTGTCCTTCATTCTTGAAAAGGTCATGACATCAGGGATGTGGAAGGCAGAGAAGAAAAATTTCTCTACTCGAGACTAAGGTTCAATGCTCTGCCTGTGATTTTGAGCCTACTACCTCTCTTCTCCCCCAGGATTGTAACCTATAATCATCACTTCTTGCTCAAACATTTTCAGTCCTTCCCTTTCTCATTCTGTCATCTATGTTTACAATTCAACTAAACAGCATTTATTAAGTGCTAAATGTGTAAAAGCACTGTGCTAAATGCTAGGAATACAAAGAAAGGCAAAAACAACTTCTGACCTCAAGTAGCTCACTAAATAAATCTATTAACGTTCCCTTATTCTTAAAACAACAACAAAAAAAAATTCCTTTGACCATTCAGTGCCGTCTGATACTCCTCCACTTCTTCATTCCCAAACTCATTTTGAGAAAGTTGGCTATGAATAAAACTTCCTCTTCACCACCCACTGTCCTCAACCCTTTGTAGTCTAACTGCCATACCCACCACTCAAATGAAACTCTCTCTCAAAAGTCACCAGTGTCTTCCTAATTACCACGTGCAGTGTGGTGCCTTTTTCACTTCTCATTCTGCATGGAGCTTCTGCAGCATCTGACATTGATGATTAAAACCCTTACCTACTAGATTCTTTTCATTCCCTTGTTTTCTAAGACATCATACCTGCCTACTTTGCCTCCTATATCCCTAACCGATCTTCTGTCTCTTTTATTGGTTCTCTGTCTTCCTGACTCTTTAATATTTTTTCACAAGTTCTATCCTCTGTCCTCTCCTGTTTTTCTCTGTTGTCTATACTGTGAAAACCATTCATTTGCATAGTTTCAATTAGCCCCTCAATGCAATAACTTCCTCCCTACAGTCTCCCAAAATCAGACATCTCTACCTGCAGGGCATCTCCGCCTACAGACATCCTAAGCTCAATATGTTCAAATCTGAACTTATTGTCTTTGCCTCATAGTCTGGTCTTCCTTTTGACTTCATTATTTCCATCAATGGCTTCAAATTCACCCTGTCTCTTATGTCCAAAATATTTTTGTATTTGATGTTTTTCTTTGCCTCACTATTCATGTTCAGTTGCCATTTCCTACGGATTCACCCCATACAATATTTCTCACCTTTGTCTCCTTTCTGTCATCGTCAATATTTTAATATAGAACCTCATAACCAATAACTGAAATTAAGACAATAGTTTCATAAGTCTTCCCATGTCCATTGGTTTCTTTTCATGGCACCCCAAATTCTACACACCTTGTTGCCAGATTCATTTCCCTTTTCTGTGGTTCTCGGTCATGTAACTCTTCTATTCCATGCCCTTCTGCTGTTCTCTGTTGCTTGTAAGGTAAGGTTTGAAATACTTTACTGGTTTTCAAGGCCTTCCACAATCTGCCATAATTATACCTTCCACCTATAACTCATGTTGCTCCACTCCCCATACTCTACGCCCTCACTAATCCCTACTACCCTTCGTCTATATACATCCTATACCTTCCTTTTTATTTTTCTTTGACACAAACCCCTCAGTCTATTTACTTCCTATTCATCCTTCAAAGCCCAAATCAAATGCTACCTTCTCTAGGATATCTTACATGCTCTCCTAGGAAAATAAAATCCTTCCTACCTCAATCTCAGTAGCAATTCGTTTGCTCCACTCTTGTGCCCTTATCAGGTATTTTTTAATATCCTGATTATATATATATATATATATATATATATATGTGTGTGTGTGTGTGTGTGTGTATGTATATATATATAGTACAGGTATATATGTCATCTACTTCATATATGTATATATTCATGTATGTACATGTATACATATATGTATGTATAGTATATGTATACATGTCATCTACTTCAAAATATTCTAAGCTCCATGAGAGCATGGATCACGATATATCTAAAATGTGTACCTCATCAGTGCCTAGCATTAAGCTCCTATGCAGGGCAAGCACTCAATAAGGGTTTGTTAAATTGGACTGAACAGGGATTATATAATGTTAAAAAGATAGCAAAGGAAGCACACTTACTCAATCTCTAATTTGCTTCTACACTTAGCTTCCTTCAAAACAAACTCAGAAGCTATCTCCTACCTTTTCTCATTCTCCCAGTTATAAGTGCTTTCTTCTCCCTTGAAATGACATCATATGGGTAGATATGTATGCACATATATATTTACTTATATACACATCTACACATACATAAACAAATATTCTCTCACATGTATGAACATAGACATACATACATAGTATTTAGTACACGCCTCTTCGTCTCACCTCCACCAGCCAAAGACCATTGACTCTATGAAGGAAGGTACCATTTTGTTTTTAATTTTATATTTCAAACACCTCCCATAGCACCAACTAGAGGCAGATAGCTGGTTTATTGGACTTGAGTTCAAATTTGACCTCAGGCACTTATTAGCTGTGTGACCCTAGGTAAGTCATTTAACTTCTGTCTATCTCAGAGTCAAAAAAAGAAAGTAATGATTGCCCTACATGCTAGGGTTGTTGTGAGGATCAAATGAGATAATATTTGTAAGGCATTTAGTAAATAATCCTTAAAGCTCTGTGTAAATGTAAGGTAAGAGGAGAAGGAGGTGAAGAGGGAAGGAGGAGGGGGAAGAGGAGGAAAGACAGAGGGAAAGGTAAGGGGGAGGAGAAAGAAGGGAGAAGTGCTTAATATTTGTTGAAATGAAGAACAGGATCTTCTCTATAAAGAGTGGCATCATAGAATGACTTTTGTCCATGGAAACAGAGGACTTGGATCATATTCCCACTTCTGCCACTTGACCACCATGTAAGCCCAGGCAAGTGACAACCTCTCTGAACCTGATTTTTTTTTTTCACCTGTAAAAGAGGGTAGGGAAGTAATAACACTTACACTATTGAACTCATAGGATTGTTCTGAGAAAAGTATCATGGGGATAATAAAGCACTATTTTAAATTTAACCTATTATAAGATTACAGATCTTCTTTAAAAAGGTAGAGCAGACATGGTTAAGACAATATTGAAGAAACATTGGCTGAAATGATGTGCATCAAAGCCTAAGGCATATAAGTAGAAATTAAGAGAGCAACTACATGCTTTAAACGAATTATTAAAAAATTAGAAATTCAACAAACATTTATTAAGCACCTGCTGGATACAAGGACTGTGATAGGTCCTGGGCATATAAAGAAAAAGACGGAATAGCCCCTACTTTCTGACGGAGTTTACCTTCTACTGGTACATCTCTCACATCCATCCCTTCATCTCTTCTCACAAGGCCACCAGTCTAGCTCAGATCCTCCTCACCTCTCACCTGGATTATTGTAGTAGCCTTCTAATTGGTCCCATTGCTTCAAGTTTCTACCCTCTTCAGTCCATCCTCCACAGACTTTCCATAATGATGCATTTAAAGCACACATCTGACCACGTCACTCCCTTGCTCAATAAATTCCATCAGTGCCTTATTTCCAGAATCAGATACAAAATTACTCCGTGTGACATTTTAAGCCCTTCATATATGGTTCTACCTCTCCACCATTATTATATCCTTCTTTCCTTCATGCACCCTTTTATCGACCCAAACTGACATTCTTGCTTTTTTTATCTTTTCATGCATCTTTTCTCTTCATCTCTGTCTCCATGTCTTTGCAAAGGCTGCCCCGCCCTCAGGACCTGGAACACATTCAATCCTTACTTCCACATCTTTAAATTCCTAGTTTATTTAAAGGCTCAACTAAAACTACATGAAGATTTTCCAGAGCCCTCCAGGCAGCAGTTTCTTCCTCCAAAATTACCCTGGATTTATTTTGTATATGTTTTAATATAATTATATGTCTGCACACTGACTTCACAGTTGAATATAAATTGAATACAATATATTCCCTATGCCTTGAGGGCAGAGAATGTTTCAGCTTTGTCTTTGTAGCCCCCAATGGCTAGCATAGCACCTAGCTTATGAGTTGTTCAATAAATACCTATTTATTAAAGATATCAATGGAACCAATCATTCTTAATAATTGCAAAATCACAGAGAATGTGAGAAGTGGTAGAAATTTTTTGTTGGAGAACTATCTCATTTTTTAGAGAATTCTGCAAACTATGGACAAGCGAATGAGTTCAACAGAGATTCCAACACAGCTCTAGAAAGCATTATGAAGTGGATGGTTTGTGAGAATCCAGGAGCCAACACAACCTCACTAATATATATTATATCGTACTATAGTCACTAAATAAGAAATTTCAGAATTGGAAGGGATCTCAGCATCCATCTAATACTCCATTCAAAAAATACTCACTACAATGTATCTAACAAGTGGTCAAAGGTTCAAAGACCTCCAAAGAGTGTGAAGGCTCTAGATTCCAGGCAGTTCCCTTCATTTTGGGTTAGCTCTAGTGGTTAGAAACTTCATATTAATATCCAACTGCCTCCTAGTGCTCTGCTGTGTGCAACAAAGGAGAACAAGTTTAATCCTTCTTTCACAGGGCAATCCTCTAAAGATTTTTGAAAGACAGCTACCATGCTCCTCCTGAATTCTTCTCTTTTCCCCCTCCATGCTAAATATACCTTACCTCACACAGCCTAACCTCAAGGTCCCTTGCTACCCAGACTGCCCTCCTCTGGACACCCTCCAGCTTTTCCATGTTCTTACTGAAATGAAGTACCCCAAACTTTACACAAGGGCCAGATGTAGTCTGACAAGGGCAGAATACAATAATGTCCTTATCCCTGAAAATAGTGTCTGTCAACGCCACCCAAGATCTCATTAGCTTTTTTGGCTGACATTTCACAAATCTTAATATTATCATAGATGTTAATCTCATTTCCTTTTTTTGATAGCTTTATTAGACCAATAGATTAAGGAAATGCTGAGGACACAGCATATCTTAATTTTAGCAAAGCACATGACAAAGTTTCTAAGGTTAAACATATAGACAAAATGAGAAAACAGAACTTTTTTTAACCATTCACATACTTTGGTTTTGTATAATTCTTTTATTATCTATCATCTCTCCTACTAGATTATGGCCTTTGAGGACAAGAATAGTATGTTACGTTTTACACACTAAGTACAGTGCATGTCATTTTTAACAATTTATCCTTTATTTATTTACTTATTTTTAAGACTCAGGCCTCCTATCACACTCAGACAAGAAGTATAAGGGGCTACTCACAGCCCCTTTATACCTTTACTGACTGACATGAGAACTTACTGTTTCTGTCCTTGGATAGACTGCCGTTTCTTATGTAATCCGATGACCCACCCTACTCCTCAGGGTTTACTATATTGATATCAAACTTACTAAAGAGACCAAACAGCATTACTTATTGCTGCCTGGAACTCCTAAGCTCAAGAAGAGCCAACTCTGAGTTGCCCCCATAGCAAGAGTCATAGGCATGACCCACCATGCCTGCCCACTTTGCACATTATAATGAACATTTAACAAATCCCTGTTGAATTGAAATGAATTAGATAATTGTACAGATAGATGGAACAGGATGATAAACTAATTCTAGGAGGGAAGAGAAATAGAACAATGTCAACCTGCAGAGACAATTCACTTATATAAGTACCAAATGAGGAGCTGCAACTTAACATGACTCCATATGAAAGACTAAGAGGTTTAAGTGGACTCCAAACTCAACAAGAAAAATATCTGAGTGCTAAAATATGTAGATATTTATATAACCCTAGATTGTATGGAATAAAGTATAATAAATACATAAAAGGAGAGGTGACATTCTCATATTCATTAGAAGGGACTGTTTTTACCTTTCTTTGTATTCCTAGTATTTAACACAGTGTCAGGAACATAATAAACTTTAATAAATAAACACCTGTTGGCTGTTCGTTGATTGACTAATTATGCTGATCTCACTACATCTGGAATATTGTATTCAGTTGTGGGGACCACAATAGAGTGGGCATTGACTAATCAAAACTTGCTCAAAGGTTAAGGGACAATATGTTAGGCAAAATCAAAATCTTGTAACATGTGAAATCGTTGGAGGAAGCAAAGGATATATCACCCCCGTCCCCCAAAGCTTCAATTAACAAGAAACACGATGGTATCTTATAGTCTCTAAATTTTTTCATTAATTGTGAAATCATAAAGATTGACGCTTACTGTTGAATATTATTTATAAAATACTGCTTTATTTTAACCCCATGAATATCTCACAAAAAGTATCCTTAATTCATGCATGAATGACTCTCACAAAGATTTATTATATTGAAAAGCTCGTTGTACATAATAGAGAACTGTAGTTTCATGGTCAATCCTCTTTTTTTTTGTTCTCTTCTGTATATATAAATGAGACGTCCATTTTACTTTATGTTTGTCAAGTTCAGGATTTAAGGGAAAAAAAGATTTGGTATATATGGGAGAGTAGATGTTGGTAATCATTGATTCATCACCTTTTTTTTTTGGTTAGCATTTATGATATAAAAGTAAGCTACCTACAACACTGTTCTCTTTACCAGGTCGTCAATCATGGGGGTCAGAACTTAGTAGGAGTTGCTTCTAGTCACATTAGAGGTTATCTAGTTCAATAGATTTTACAAATGAGGAAACTCATTTCACACCGAGGAGAAAACTGAAACTGGAAAACTTTAAATAACTTCTTAAATGCTGTACAAATAGCTCTTGACTCAGTCTAGATCAGGGATAGGGAACCTGGGACCTCAAGGCCACATGTGGTCATCTAGGTCCTCCTCACGTGAGACCCTTTGACTGAATCCAAACTTCATAGAACAGATCTCCTTAATAAATGGATTTGTTCTGTAAAACTTGTACTCAAGTCAAAAGGTCACCTCCGAGGACTAGAAGGCCACAGGTGGCCTCAAGGCCTCAGATTCCCAACCCCTGGACAAGAACCCAGATCTCCTACTCTGTATACTCTGATCTTTCTGTTACACTGTGCATTTTCTCAAGAAATGTCCAGAGCAGTTTAATAATTTAACAATTCTAAGGCAGCTAGGGTTAAAGAACCCTACAATATTTATAGACAGAGGCCTACAAAACTTCCCTAAAGAAAGCATAGGGCCCCATTCTATATATACCAGGCTGAATGTTGGCTGGATGCCACTAGTCTGTGTCGTGAAGCCTGGATGCACCTTGGTCAGCGGACATCCTGGGAGCAGCGATAACTCCTCCGAAGCTTGGGCTCCCCATACTTCACACAGGAAAGTACAGAGAAGGAAACAACCTGTGGACCATGTGATTCTGGTTGCCATCCTCTGTATCCGTCTTTATGTGTAAACAGCTTGACAGAGAAGGAAACTGACTAATCCCTATCAGGAAAAGTCAGTTTTCCTTTGCCCAGAGTGCACAGGGACACATGCAAGTTCTGAATGGAAATACCAAATAGAATTTTAGCTGGTTCTCCCCTTTACCATAGAGGCTGCTGCCCAAAAGATGCTGATCACATAGGACCTAAGATTGCAGATGCTGAAGAAGGCTGTGAGAGGAAACCTCTCCAAAACAACACCAAAATCTTAAAATAAAATCTGACTGCAGTCAAAGAGGAAATATTGAGAAAAGAAGGTATGTGGAAGAATTAGATTCATTGAATTAAATTCTCAATAAAAAGGAAAATAAAAAGATGGGGAAAATCAGTATTGTGTCCACCATGATGATACTCATGGAATTCTCCCACTGAGAGATAAGTACATGGGATGCCACTCAAATATCAAATTATATTTTGGTCAACTTTTTATAGACTATTCATTGAGCAATCTTTATCCATACCTGTTCTAAACATTAAGGGGGAAATATCATTTTTCATAAAGTAATATCTTGTTTAGTAACTTGTTCAGCCTACTATATTTCCTACTCAAAGTCCAGACCCCCAGTTTCTAGTGACCTCCCACCCTAATTTTCATGTATTTAATAATGGATTCCCTATTACATCCAGAATCAAATATAAAATAGAATATTTGGTATTTAAAGTTCTTCACAAGCTGGTCCTTCTTACTTTTCCAATCTTCTTCTAATTTACTCCACTCTGTGTTGTTTATAATCCAATGACACTCACTCATTTCTTGCTCTTTGAACAAGATACTCCACCTCCCCACTTGGTGCCTTTTTTATTGGCTAGCTTCCATACCTAGAATGTACTCCTTGCTCACCTCCATTTCTTGGCTTCCCTGGCCTCCTCCGAGACTCAGTTCAAATCCTACTTTCTGTAAGAGGCCTTTCCTGGTCCCTCTGCCCCAATTTCCTCCGAAATCACCTTCCATATATACTGTATTTGTCTTGCATAGACAGTTATTTGCATGTTTTTCCCCACATTAAAATAAGACCTTGATGAAGGAAAGAGCCATGGTTTTGGGTTTGTTTTTTTTTTTTTTGCCATTTTTTTGCATCCCTATTGCTTTGCACAGCACAGGACCTATAAATTAATGCTTAATAAACCTTTGTTGAATGGCTGACTGACTGTATTTACTTTTATTTATTCTGTACATACTTATTCATATAAAACCATGGTCTTCATTGATAAAATATTTGTCTTACACTCCTGGTGCCTAGCACTGTGCCTGGCACATAGTAAGGACTTAATACATTATTACAGATTGATTCAATAAAAAAATACAAGTCTAAAAACAGAACCTACACTGAAAGTGAAGACTCTATGATAAATAAGGCAGGTCTCTCACTAAAGAGACACGTGATAAGAAGTGGAAACTGTCACACTTAATTTTATTTACATAATTAGTGATAGCAGCATCGACCCTATCAAGGACACATAACTGGTACAGTGACATAGAAGACATCCATGGATAGATGGACCAGATGGTAGTTCGTACCACAATTCTTAACTCAGTGACTGGATGAGAGATTTCCCCTACTGGATGCCTTTTTACGTACTTGTTTAAAATTAAAAGCAAGCATCCTTGACTCTGTGAGAAAGAACAAAAAGTTCACCAAAAACAAAGTGAAAGTCATGTGAATATTAGGATGTCTCAACTGAGATTTTTGGACTATAAAATATCTGATTATTAAATTAGTAAGATGAACAAAATGGCATATTTCTTACTTAAGCTTGCTGAAAATGTATTCTGCCCCCTCCTTTGCCTTGTTTTTGTCTTCAAATATCACCTAATTCTCAATGATATAAATGTCTTAAAATTTTATACAGAAAATTTCAGTAAGAATAAGGTTTCTTGGGGCAGTTAGGTGGTGCAATGAATAGAGCACCAGCTCTGGAGTCAGGAGGACCTGAGTTCAAATCAAACCTCAGGCATTTGACATGTCCTAGCTGTGTAACCTTGGACAATGCCTTGCTTCCCCCCACCTCTAAAAAATAAAAGAATATCATTTCTTTCATAAAATGATTACATGAATTGGTTTCTATAAGAAATGGTTTCTATATACATTGCAAACATTAATATGAATGCTGTTTATGCTACAACCTATAATTCAATGACTAAAAATGTAGTCTTTAATATTTAAAACGCATATATATTTTTTCAGACTGAAAATACAGATACAACTTTCCCAAATATTCAGTATGTGACATTAGCAACTAACTCTGACTTCTTCCTTCAATTCTTTACCCCCTACAGGGATTTTACAGAATTATAATTTATTAAAAATCAGAAGAAACATAAAATAGGCTTAGAAAAATATAAAATATCTGGCAGAGTAAAAGAATTAAATAAAATTCATATATTAACAATATTTAGCAAAAAGAATAATTGAGGAAGGCCATATTTGTTTACTTTTATTCTATACCTTCCACTCAAAATGTACAATTTCACCTTTAATTGAAACACCTGTCACATGGTTGATTCCCTTATATCTCCAATTCAATTAAGCATAACATTAACCTAAAAATTAGAAATTAGACTGTAATGATATCAAAATACAAAAGGATAGGAGAACCCAGCTTCAAGCTAAAATGCACACCTAGTATGTCTCCATGACTCAAAGGAAACAAAGAAATCTATAATACTTAACAGCTAATGCTACTATATTCCAAAATACAATGATTTTGGTCAAGAATTTGCTTTCTGAAAGAAACAAAATTGTTTCATTGAAACCACAAAGGGAAGGAAAATAATTGAGCACATTACTAATGAAAAAGGAGTTTCTAAAAATCCTACTCAACTGAAAATGCAGAGAAAGCAACAAAAATTTCCACTATAACAATTAAAGAAGGTCCTAGTTTGTTATTATTTTACCCAGTTTGTTGTTATTTTACCATAATGAGAAAGTCACTTCCTGTCACAGAGACTTGTAATGTAGGTATAAACAGACTTCACCTAAACTGAGGTTAGAAGCAGGATTTAGGAAAGGAGAGGACCACTTCTTGGGGATGAATAGAGTGCAACTAAAGATAAGAAGATAGATGCATTCAACTTTTATTTTACTTTGGTATTTTCAACTAAGGAAAACTATTTTGGGGGGTGGGAAAAGAATGAACAAAAATATTTAATAGAGAGTCAAATCCAAGATAAGTAAGGAAGTCACCACAGAGCTCCTAACTCTTAATAAGTTCAAGTATCCTGGCCAGAGCAAACCACATTGTAGGGTGTACAAAAGACTACTCTTGGTGAGCTTTAAGTACATTAAGGCAAATGGGAAACATGCTACAAGACTAGGGGTGAGCAGATGTCCTGGTTTTTTTGCTTTTTTTTTAAAGAAAAGGGTGCACTTTTATCTATGGGTCAATGAACATGACTACACTTGTGTGGGATTTGGAGTCAGGAAAACCTACCTGGATTCAAAATATGAGCCTGATATTAACTGTGATCTCAGGCAATTCATTTAACCTCACTGACCCTTACACCTCATCTGTAAAATGGATATAATCAGAACTTTAGTACCTACCTCACAGGATTATGTCAAGGTTCAAACAAAGTGCTATAAAGTGATTTGTAAAATTTAAAGCACTTTATACCTCTGTGACCTTGAGATAGTTATTGAATCTCCATGGGTTCCTTCATCTGTGAAATGGGAGGGGGAGGGGGCAAAGATTAGATGGCTCAAATTCCCTTCTAGCTTCAGACTTATGATTCTAGGATGCGAGCTGTTGTCATTATTGCCATTATTCCTGGAAAATTCTAGAATGAATTTTAAAATGGATAGTCTATGAGCATTTAAAAAAAGAAAAGTTATCCTTAACATGATTTAATCAAGAATAATTCATAACAAATTAATATAATTTCTTTCATTATTTTCTTTCAGGTTTACTAGAGCAGTAGATCAAAGCAATGCCATAAACATATTACACTTATATTTCAGAAAAACACGAAAAAAATCTCCCATATCATCAACCTCTTTTTATATCTTCAAGTATCACTCCATTGTCAGAGGTAGAATTTTATACACAAAAATTTCAGTGAGACTATTATTTTCCTTGCTTAGGATGTAGAGAGATTGGCTAAATAATAGTGTTATTAAGTGGATTCATGCCTGATTTACTGACCAGACCGAAGGAGTAGTGATTAATGGATTGATGCTAATTCCGAGGCAGGTCTCTAGTGGAGTACTCTATGGATCTGTCCTTGGCCCTACGTTATTCAACATCTTATTCAATTACTTTGGATTTCTTATTAAATTTGTACATGACACAGAGCTGGGGAAGAACTAGCTAGCTAACAAGCTGATCCACAAAGTCAGAATCCAAAAAGTTCTCAACAGAAGAGAATAATAAACCAAATTTGATGGGATAAAATTTCAATAAGTATAAAAGTAAAGCACTCAAAAACATAAACAATGAGGTCAGGAGGAGGAAGGACGCATGGCTAGGCATCGGTTTCTACGAAAAAGTATCTTGAGCTTTTAATGCATCAATGGTGAGCCATCCAAAAAGGAGGAAGCAGTCAGCCTGCATCAACAGAAAGGAGGTATCTGGAATAAGGGATGTGATGTTCCCACTGTGTACACTGCCCTTGTCACACCATATCTGGATTACTGGGTTCACTTGCAGTTCTATATTTTAGGAATGAAATGAACAACCTGGACAACCATGTCTAGAAGGGGTTATAATAGGGAAGGAAGGAAAGAAGGAAGGAAGGAAGGAAGGAAGGAAGGAAGGAAGGAAGGAAGGAAGGAAGGAAGGAAGGAAGGAAGGAAGGAAGGAGGGAGGGAGGGAGGGAGGGAGGGAAGAAGGAAGGAAGGAAGGAAGGAAGGAAGGAAGGAAGGAAGGAAGGAAGGAAGGAAGGAAGGAAGGAAGGAAAAGACTAGAAACCATGAAGTACAAAGACCAATTAAAGGAACTGGGGATCTGGGGTGAGACTTAAAAGAGGCATAATAGTTGTTTTCAGATATTTTAAGGGTGACTATGCGGGAAAGGGAGTGGACTTGGCCTGAGATAGCCAAATGAGGAACAATGGTTTAAAGATACAGAGCTACAGATTTTGGCTTCACATTAAGAACAGACTTCCTAAAAATTGAGACTGTCAAAAGGCAATATGATGTAGTTAGTGGCTAGAGAATTGTTCCTATACTTAGAAAGATCTAGGTTCAAGTATGGCCCATGTTACACCTTGGCTGTATGACTGTGGGCAAGTTCCTTCTGCTCTCAATGTCCAAGAATTTCTCTAAGACTTTAGGTTTCAGAGAAGTTATTGATTTGTTTTGGTAGAAGTTCTATAGGAGGCATTCTTAACATGGGGTCCATAAATTTGTTTTAAAAATATTTTGATAGATCTTTAAATTTCTTTAGCTTCCTTTATAAGCCTATGTATTTTATTTCATTAATTTTAAAATGTTATTCTGAGAAGGGATCCGTAGGTTTCATAAGTCTATCAAAGGGGTATATAATGCAAAAATAAAAAAGTAGATTTATAGATAAGTAAATGAATGAATAAACAAATAAGCAAATAAAAATAAGAAGAGATAGATGATATAGATGGATAGGTAGAAAGGAAGAAAGGAAGGAAGGAAAGAGAAAGAAAGAAAAAAGAAAGAAAGAAGGAAAGAAAAAAGAGAGAAGGAAGGAAAGAAAGAATAGATAGATAGATGGAGACAGACAGATAAGAAGACAAAAGTTTAAGGTCCCCTGATGCATAGGGATAAGCCTATATTAATTAAATCACATCTGGTCCTAAAACAAAATTAAATACAAAAAACTAAAGGCTTCCCACAGAATTACATGAAAAGGACCTTAGTGAACAACCATTATAAACTGACCATTTTACAGCTATAAGAGGGGTGTTCCATACTCTCACATCAATAATACCAATGGACCATACTTCTCAAAGAACTAATCAATCAATCAATGATATGAAATCAGTGTGAATAAGACATTTTTACTAACTCAAAGATATCAACTAGGGAAGAACACTAAATCTAAGGAAGAGTGAAATGCTTATGAGTCATTGGATGAAAGCAAATATATGGGCCCACATAAAAACAGCAAGATACTTCAGAACTTGGAAATTCCCATGGTAGCAGAACAACTCCAACCAAACTCTTAAAAGGGCACTGCTGATTGGTGGGGGAGGGGCAGTTGGGAGGAGAGAGTCTACTTCTGGCATCTTGTGAACTTTGAAAGCTCAGAAGATCTGGAGCTTTCATCAATATTCCCACAGTGCCCTCAGAAGAGGAGTGACTTTCATACCAGCAGTGGTTGATGGCATATCAACCTGTGAGCTACCACGTTGTCATGTGTTCTCCAAATGGAAGGCTACTTCCACCTCTGCTCTACAGGTAGTTGTGTTAAGGAGTACTTGTAGGAACTGGTTAATTGATATTAGGGAGGTAACAACTGGTTAAATATTGGGGGATGCTCAGATAAAGGCTCATGAGTGACAACACAAAAGAGAAAACTCATAACCCCTCAGAACTCTAAAGGGAGTAGTAGCTAGAACTCTCTAAGGATGCAACCTTCCAGTGAGAATAGGTACTCAGAAAGTGAGCCTAGAGGCTGTGCTACACACATATGGAAACTGAGACCCAAAGAAATTAAGTGGTTTGCCTAAGGCCACTTTGATGATAAGTGGCAAAGCTGGAATTTTAACCAAATCCTTTGTTCTTTCCATTGTATTGTACTAGCTTGCCACTGGAGATGGTTGATTCACCCTCAATGCAGGTCTTCTGGTGAAGACACCATGATCATCACCGTCATCATCATTATAATGTTATTATTAAAGCTAACATTTACACAGCAGTTTAAAGTTCACAAAAAACTTTATATACGTCATCTCATTTGATCCTCAAAACAACCCTGTGAGGTAGGTGCTATTACTTCCATTTTACAGATGAGGAAACTGAGACCCAGAGAGGTGAAGAGACTTGCCTAGGGTCACAAAATTAATCTGTAGGTGTCTGAGGCAGGATATGAACTCAGTCTTCAAGTCTTCCTGACTCCAAATTCAGTATTCTATCCATTAAACTATTCGTTTAAGGAAGAGTAATGGTTAATTCCCATTAGGCAAAAATTTGACTAGATGGCTTCTGAGATTCCTTCCAGTCCAGAAGTGCCATGATTCTGCTCTCTGGCAAGGGTCTATTAAATGATCACTGGTTGGGTCACCTTGAAGTTTTGAGGAACACCTAGCACTACTCATTTTTGCAATCAGGTAAGTTAAATCCTTTCTGCACAGTTCATTTCTCTATAGATGAAGTGAGAAGGCTTGAAAGAAGGAAGGAGAAAGAGACGAAGAGGGGGTTTCTGTAGCATTTTATAGCATGTGGTATGCATATCAATGAAGGAGAATGCAAGTCACACACCAGCTGTTTACCTATGGCAGACTGCCTGGGCAATGCCATGTCACAAGCTAACAGTGGCAGGCAAATACCTAGGTGATATGTCACATCTAAAAGGCAGGAATGTGGCAAGTCTTTCATTTTCTTGACCTATGTGTCCCATCATACAGGGTGATGCATAGTTTACATTTTTTTCAGTAGTAGAATTCCTGGGTCAAAATATGACATGGCTAGGTACACAGAAATTAGATGAGCAATGTCATGTTCCAGAAAAAAATCCCTAAGGAGGTCAGTCAATAACATGCCTAACTTGGACACGTTAAAGCATTCATGGGCTGATAAAGATGTGTCTCCATTTTTCTCTCGAAATTACTGGCACCTCAGAACCAAAGGCTAGATGTCAAAATAGTCTAAACACAAAGTCATAGAGACTTTGGATACTATCCTTCATCCAATTCAAAATGTTTCTAGATGGAAAACCTATGACTAAAATTGTGCAGAGTGTTGGCAAAAGTACCATAAAAAAGCTGGTCTATACGAAATACTTGGTGTTTTTGTACACCAAATAACAATGAACTGCATAACAATGGCCTTCCAACTAGGGAACAGTAAAGTCATTAATAACATAAAATATTGGAAAAATCAGATATCGCTATGTAGCATTTAACTCTGGAATTATTTCACACCCTGATAGTCAACCCAGCTATCTATTTAGAACCAAAAGGAGTTCAGTTCTACTTCTGCGGGCTTGGAAGATACACGCTCAGTGTGACTTTAAAAATTGGGGGAGCGGATGTGAAGAGGCCCATAAGCTACAAAGAATACAATCAACTCAGCTATACACTGGTTAACTCTACACTCTCGAATAAATAAGTATAAAACAAGCCAGAGGTCCTAAGTCAGTTCAGTTCTTGATTTCCCAATTTCTTCATCTTTCTAATGTTGATAATATTAAGTTACCTCACAAGCACAGTGAGAGGATTAACTAATTAATGAGTATCAATCACCATGGAAATACAAAGGGTAACTAGCAATAATACTTTTTTTATCAAAACTATTAATAGCAGTGCTTATTTAAAATTTATAAAGCACCAAAGACTCATAATGTAATAAGGCTAAAACTTAAGATGAAAATTAAGTTTAAGAAGAATCTAGAACATTTTGATAGCAAATATTAAGGTCAAAGGTCAAAAGATTCACTAAATGGTATAGACGCTGGGAAGTTGGCTTAATCTAAATGGTGTAGACACTGGGAAATTGGCTTAATGTGACATTTCCTACAACTTGCCATCCCAAATACTACTGGCATGTTTTACTATCTCAATAATAACTGTATTTGAATTATCTTAATTTTAGATTACCTCACAGTAGTACTTCCTTTACTTTTTCAGGCTTCATCAAAAAGTACTGGGCATTGTTAGTGGGCTAGCCAGACAAGCAAACTACATCCTATTTTAAGGTTTTGGTTTTTTTCCCTATAGGTTTGTACATATATACATACACACATCCATATACACAAATAGGGTAATATGCATGTACGCATATATACATATATTTATATGTGTATATATGCTTACATAGGCATATGTTTTAGCTTTCCCATAGTTGTTATATGTGCATACGTGCATATACATACATGCACACCTATATGTGTATGTGTTATATGTATTATACATATGTGTGTGCATATATACACACATATGCATGTTCATAAACATATGCACATTTATTTGCTTATCTGCAAAAATTAGCTCCCCAAACCTATCCCTATATCTTGGCAGTAGAGGCATTAGATCTACCCTGCTTAATTCTTTCCTTCTGTTCAGAGGAATCACAACTCTCCTTGTTTTCCTGGACAACTTAACCTGGGAAGAAGGTTTCTCCCTAACTACACCCTGATTGTGTACCTAACTTTCTTCTGTGCACATACAAAATACATACTGCATGCACAGCGGCCTGTCTTCATTTCTGTATGCTCTAGCTGGACAACTTTGTAACTCATGAGAGCACACGTGAGGAGCTCCTTTTCTGGATGATAATTCAGAATTTCTTTCTCCAAAATTCTGCTTATGCTCCCAATGGTATAATACCCTTCTTGACGCCTTGTGCTTTTCCAAAAAGTTACACATTTTCATTTGTCAAAGTCCAGCTCAAGCCTGAACACCTCCAGGATGCCTTTGCTGACCACCTTAGCCCCTGTTAACCTCCTCTTTTTTTCAGCCTCTTACAGAATTAATTTTCCTTGACACATTCTGGCTTTTAATCTCACCCTGTCTTGCCCTGAAACAACTATTTAATTATGTATATGCATTGTCTTCTCAAATAGACAGTTAAGTTCCTGGAGAGAAGGGACCATGCCCTATATTCAAGTGAATCCCATCAGAATCTAGCAAAGGACTAAGCACATGGGAGGGACACAATAAATACTTGTCAAATGAGTGTGCATTTTGCCACATGTGACACATTATATAAGCCAATTCAACAATAATTTATTAAGTGCTACCCATGTGCCATGCATCGTGCTAGGCTCTAAATATAAAAAGATAAAATCAAAAGAGATCCTGCCCTCAACAGGCGTTCTACTAGAGGAAAACAAGATGTACACAGATAAATAAATTGTAAAATAGAAGCAAAGCAAATATGAAGTAATTCAGAGTCCTAACAAGGAGAGGGACAAGTAGAGAGTCCGGACAAGCGGAAAAACCTCATATACAGTGTGCCGCTTGAACCGAGTCCTAATGGGACCTAGAGAGTCTAAGGTAAAGTAGGAAACAGCAGGAGGTGGGGACAGAAAACGTAGCAAGTAGGTTAGCTTGGTTGTAATATAGAGTATAAGAAGGGGAATAATATGGCAGCAATAAGAGAGATAGTTTAGAACATGATTGTAAGGGGCTTAAAATGTAAAACAGAGGTGTTTGTAACATATTACTGAAAACCTTACACAAATATTTAGTATGTCATATTTATATTACTAATATAAATATAGCCAGCTAATCTTTTTGATTACTTTTAGCACAAAAGCATTAAATTTTATAGTATTTCAGTAGCTAATAGTCTTCTAAGACTCTCACATGTACTCAGATGCGCCTGAATCCAAGATGATTTTCTGAGTCATTCTCTCATTCCGTGACTTTATCAGTTTCTGTTCAATTTCATCACATCGCTGCACCCCTCTAGAATGTGATGTATTGATATATATTTTTAAAAAATTAAAGGAAATCTGAATTAATATTTTTGAGAATTTTCTGACTTTCAGTATAACCCTTGAGGCAGCAAGAGACAACTTGGGGTATCATGAAATCTCTGTGCTAAAAAATTGTATGGAGGAATTCAGTACCCCTAAATAAACAATAATTAGCTGCAACGTCATTGCTTTCTAAGTAGTACCCATTATATAACTATGCATTGAAAGATAATGTCACAAAACATATACATTAGAGAGTAGGATTAAAGCTGATTTCAAACTCTAAGTTTTTAATTTTATGGTTGTGTTGGCTTTAAAATACTATTGTTACCTAGAAATATTGTTATTCTCCTTTACTCTCAGAATCTGATTTTTTTTTTGTGCTATATAAATCTGTAAATGTAGCCACAGCTGAAAAAGGTGATAAAGAAGCATAATTAAATAGAACTAGGACAATACTCTACCCCTAATTCTTGTTTCTCCCATTTGTCCTGTTCTTTCTAATATCAATTAAGCACTCCCTTGTGAACTCTAAAAAGGGGAAAGTTAAGGCCAAGTGGGTATGGTTAAACACAGAAGGCCAACCGCTTAGTTATGCCCACTCTACTGAATCTAAAGGGAATTCTGTGAAGCTATCCAAAGATAGTATCTGGTCCATATGTGTTCTTGTTAATGGGGTCATTTTTAGACCTCTGCTATCTCTCCATAACTGAACTGTTTTTTTTTTCAAGTTGTTTCTCTTTAGGATTCATGGAATTTTCTCCATTCTTATACCCGCTCCCTTTTTTTTGTAAGAATTAATTACTACTGTTTAATCACATTCATTAAAAAGTTAATAGAATTTTAATGAAAATAATATTAAGGAAAGAGATGAAAAATGGTAAGTCTGAAATCAGTCCAAGTCCTTTCAGCAAAAATAAAGAAAATTTTAAAATATAAAAATTGTAAATTCTCAGATTCACTTGAAATTAGATATCTTTTATAATATTAGAAAGACAAACGTCTTTGGCAGTGATGAGTTTCTCCATAGCAATAATCCTTTGACATTTCTTGTGGAAACAACTCTATGTCTTTGAAATGGCCAAGCCCTTGTTAGCATCCATTTACAAGGGTTTCCGAGAAGCATGAAATATTATTGAATTTGGAGTCAGCAGACTTGAGGTAAAATCCTAGCTCAAACACTTCCTATCCATGTGACCATGTGCTGAACCACTGAAATTTTTAGCCTCAGTTTCCTCATCTGTAAAATGTGAATAATTATATATTATCCCTACTTAATAGGATTGCTTTGATGAGAGTACTTATAATGACCAAATCAACATAGAAAAATTATTTATAATCATTTTCATATGTCAAAACTCTCAATCTTTATGGAAACCTTCCTTAGCTTTTCCTGGTGATTCAAGAGACCTTGCCTTTATAAAAACAGATCTGCAAAGTATCATTTCTAACTCCTGTGGCAGGCTCAGGTACCAGGCAGCATAATACCCAGAACCTAAGGTTTTAAAAGGTACCACCCTGGGGAACAGAAGAATTTTCAGAGGGCAAGACAGGACAAGAATAGATATATCCCACGAAAGAAACAAAACTCTCCAAGGTGACCTACAAAGGGACAGTGGATAGAAATGCCTGGACATAGGGAAAGAGAAGTGGGCTGCATGATGGAGAGCTGTGTAGGTCATTGCAGTGGGCTGTTATTCATTTTATAATCTCTGGAAATCTTGGAGAAAGGAAACCTCATTAAAGAATGTAAGGTTCTTGGAGTCAGGTTCTTATTTTTTTTAATCCTGAGTCTAGGAGAATCTAAAGCACATAGCAGGTGCTGAATAAATGTTGACTGAATGAGGGAAGGAGGAATTATTTAAATAGCACCTAATATGTGCTAGACACTGTGCTAATTCTTTTTACAAATACTGTCTGTGTTGATCCTCACCACAACCCTGAGAGAGGTCAGTGCTGCTATTCTCTCTATTTTACAGTTGAGGAAACTGAGGTAAACAGAGGTTAAGGAACTCACCCAGGGACAAATGGCTGGTCAGTGTCTGAGGCTAGATTTGAACTCAGATGCTCCTGACTCAGGTCCTATGCTCTATCCACTGCATCACCTTTAAGCATTTCAATCCAGTGACTGGAACAGTATAAAAAGGGCCCATATGAGTGCTGAGTTTTATTGCTGTTTGATTGTTTCAGGGGTATCTGACTCTTCGTGACTCCTTTAAAGGGTTTTTTTGCCAGAGATACTGGAGTGGTTTGCCATTTCCTTCTCCAGCTCATTTTTCAGATGAGGAAACTGAGGCTAACAGGGTTATGTGATTTACCTAGAGTTGCACAGCTGATAGATGTATGAGGCAGGGTTTGAACTCAGGCATTCCTGACTCCAGACCCAATACTGTGTTCACTGAACAGCCTAGTTGTCCTATGCTTGCTCATTATATAAAACAAAATTCATGAATAAACATAGAAATATATCTGTGTTGTTTTTAAAGACTGTCAATTTTTAAAACTGATTTTTAGCAGGAGAAAATGTCATCTGATTGGGTTGGAGGGGGATGGCCAGCAGCAAGCTGACCCATTACTCTAAGATGCAAATTGGCAATGTGTCAGAGTTCAAGACTCATCATAATCCACTGTTATTCATGACAGCAGAAAGTTGAATGAACTATAAAGGGCTTTTAGTTAGTCCAACAACTTAATAGAAATACATTCATGATCCTTGTATTGCTGACAAGCAATTATTTTAGGCCAAATGAGAAGGTGCTATCAACTGCTCTAGGAGGATCTCTCATACAGATTTCTGAAGGTAAAAGAAGGGCAATGAGAAGAAAAAAGGACAATTCCTATCCCCACCATAATGAGAAGAAAGGAAATACTGGCGAAGAAAAGAAAGGCATGAACAAATCGATAGATACTGACTATAAAATAAACTTCAAAGGAAAAGGTTAAGAAAGGAGGAGGTAGCAAAAGTACTTGTTTAATTGTAGAAAGAGCCGTATGGGACAATTAGAACAGCAAAAAAACTAATTTAAGATCCTAGATAAGATTTTTCCATCTTCCCAATGGAATATATAATGTCTATAACACTAAACTTCATATTAATCCTCCTTTAATGAATAGCAGTCTAGTCAGCACTCACTTTCTGATGACCATTACAAAAGATTGGTAAAATGCAGGTAGTCTAGATGGTCAAGACAATTAAGAAGTAAAACCATTAACTATGTGACCAAGATTTAAAAGAAAAATTAAACAAAGAATACCTTTGAAGACAGTGAACTAAGAACTTTAAAATCAAGCCAGAAAATGTATTATATAATCTTTAAAAAAAAAAGAGAGAAAGGGAATCATTCACAGAAATGTACAGAATTTAGAAATAAAAGTTAGAAACAAAATAAACAGCAATAAAAAAATACAACAAAACACTGTAGGAGGGAAAAAAGGTAATTTAAGAAAAAGGATATTGCCCAGACTATGGCATATGATTGAGTATGAAAAATAACATGTTAGTCTAACAATAGGTATCCGGACAGGGAACTAGGTGCGCAGTTGACTACAAGGATGCTATTAGGCTGGATGATATTTGGGAAATTGAACAGTGCTGTCCATGATGATAATGATGAGTCTTATTTATATAGTGTTTCAAGGTTTATAATCCCAGTGAGGTAGGCATTGTAAGTATGGAACTATTATCTAAATTTTATACATGAGGAAATTGAGCCTTGGGGAGGTTAAGTGAATTATACAAAGTGCACATCTAGAAAGTAACAGAATGAAGATTTGAATTCAGATCTCCTAAAGCATCTTGTCCTCAGATCAGTGGTTTTTAACCTGGAGTCCAAGAATTTGTCTTTAAAAATACTTAGATAGCTATTTCATTGTAACTATTATCCTTTGTAATCATCAGGTTTTTTATTCTATTTAATGCATTTAAAAACATTCTTCTAAGCAAGGGGTCCATAGACTACACCAGACTGCCAAGGAGATACTTCATGATGTCTCCCCCCACCAAAAAAAAAAACAGATTACAAACTCCTGCCTTAAATGAAAGTCAATTGTTTACTCTCACTAAGACCATCTCCTTAATAACAATATTTTCTCACTGTTGCTGTGAGATTACCTCACCTCGGAAATGATCTTCCATCTATTGTAAAAATGCATATATAAGTATGTATATATCTTAATAGGTAACTAGTTATTTACACATTATCTCCCAAGTTAGAATGTAAGTTCCTTGAGAGGAGGAACTATTTTCAACTTCTATCTCCCCAGGGTTTAACACAGTGCCTAGCACATTATAAATGTTTATTAAATGACTATTGACTATCTGAGTAAACAATCAAAATTACAAGTAATCTAAAAAGGCAATGGAATGATATCTGAAAGGTATAAGTGGACTTGGCATATTCTCATAGCAGGATATGTATGGCCAGAAAAGAAGGGTGACCTCCATGTAAAATAATGGAAGACAGCAGATGCAAAGCCTGAGTATTATTACATTGGCACCCTTGAGATTTAAAAAGAAAAAAAAATGCCTTCAATGTATTTGATAGATCCTCTATGTGGAATTCATGGAAAGGCATGGAACCAAATCATTCAGAATGAGAAAGGATTAAAAGAGTTGTAAAATATGCACCAACAAGGTGAGTACCATGTCAAAGGAATCACAGGTCAACTCAAGCATATAAAGTAATTTTTAGGAAGCAAAGAAATAAACGTGTACCTTCACTTTGCTTTTTTTCCTCTGTTTCTTCAGATGCCACCTAAAACTGCATCTGAAGACTAAGTACTCCTTCCTCTACTATATATCCTTTACTCTCAAGTCAGCTAATTCTTATCTTATCATTAAAATAAATGTCACTCAAGGAAGTCTCTGCAAAAAAGAAGAGGGAAGTATTCACTACTATCAAAAAAATGGAATGAAATTTCACATATTAGATATTGCTGCTGTTTGATGTGTGTATGTATATACAGCCATACACGTATATGTATATGTATATATATCACCATACTTATAGAATAATTATTTATTTAGCTATTTAAGTTATTATGACTCATCCCTATGTTCCTCTTTTTCTATCTATGGGTTTTCTGATATTTTAATTTAGTCACCAGGGGGAGCTAATACCGTACCTCGAGTGTAATAGGTAGATTCTAAGAAATGAATTAAAAAATAAATAAATAAGAAAATTAAATTGACATTCTAGGGATTTTAAATGAAATATAATCCTAAATTAATTCCAAGTTTGCCATGAATGCAAATGTTTCACAAGGATAAGATTACATTTAAAATATTTTTCTTATTCAGCAAAAGGATAAAGATAAAACTTTCCTCTTGGTAAAATTTAGAATCATATTGCATTATGACAGGCAGAGACCTCTGAGATCACCTCATCCAACCCCTTTCTTTTACAGGTAATTTATCAGTTCTTTAAAGAAAAAAACAAAACAAAGATATATAGGTATATATGCTTCTTTCGGGATCTGTTGAGGGAATGTTTTTCACTCATTACTTTGCATATCTGTCAAATAAAAGAATAATATTATCATTTCCTTAACTTCAAATACTATTATAACTTTATTCTACCATCTACATGTTCACTGAAAATATTACAAACAGAGGAATTTTCTAAACTGATGAAAAATTATAAGGATACAAAAGTAATTATAGGTTCCTATAAACTTTTTATTCCAACTATCCTTTCAGGTTTAAATTCATTTTTAGCACTTTTAATGTGTGCTCAAAGATTTCTATCCTAACAATCTGCTTGAATTCATTTACCCAGGAGAAAATCTCTTTAAACTTTGAGAAGCTACTCCAGCAACACAGAAAGAGAAAGGGCTCAGAGTTTGTGGAATAATCACCTCTAATCGATCAATTTCCCCCTGAAGGTAAAGCTAAAAGAAAGGAAAAGTTGAAGAGTTCCAGTCCTATTCCTTGAAGTTTAAAGGGACTAAGTCCTGAGGGCACATCGTAGAATGATTCCCATCTTCTCCTTCCGATGCCTATTAAGAGGTCATAGATCTCTGTGACACCAGGATCATTCCCCAAAGATAACATCCCTTGTCATTTAGCACAAAAGGAAAGATGTGGAAATAGGGCACTTTTAATAGATTTCTTTAACAATTAGGTATTTTGAAACATAACTAAGTTTGCTACAAATATTACAATTATCTCATCATTTCCAAATTTAGTAGTACAATATCTTAATTACTTTGTTACTATTGTACTGAATTTCATATTTGAAAGGAAGACTGTGTCAGCGCTGTCATGTGCACAGAATCACGTACCAATGAAAGGACATGCGACTAGCACATGAAATAAGTTTACAGTTTTAGCACCAAGGAAGCATGTTTTCATTTGCTTCATTATATCAGAAAGATACACCACCTCTACATAATTAATAATTAATTAAGTCCTAAATGTATAAATGTTTGCAGTTTGACAAAGGGAAAAAGAGATTGCTTTCAATATCATCACTGACAGGTAAAAGATATAGAAACTGGATGCATCGTGGTCCAGTGGAAAGAATATTGAACTAATCCCAGCTCCGCAATTAGTCACAAATCACTTAATTTCTCTAGGCCTTAACTTTTTTATCTGTAAAATGAAGGACTAACACTAACTCTAAAGTCTCTTCTAGGTTTAAATCTGTAATCTTATACTCCAGTTATAGTTACTTTGGGGGGCTGGGCGTTGGGGGTGGTGTAGAACGAAACAAAAGAAAAGCATTAGACCGTTACCATTACAATGTTGAAAACAAAGAATGAGATAAAGATTCATTTAAATACATTATACCACAGATAGTCAAACCTGTAATCTTAACATATATATGTGTGTGTGTGTGTGTATATATACATGTATAGTATTCATTTTCTTTAATTTCTATTATTTCTATTTGGAGGTGGTAATTAAAATAAAATTTAAATATAAAATACAGAAAGTAATTTGAGTAATTATATTACTGATTCATAGAATTCTTCATCTAAGTCCATTTGTTAATAAAAATTAAATTGAATGAAGTAGTTTCTTAATAAGGATTCTAGTACAAAGGAGAATCTATCCCGCAGTAACATCATTTTTAAAATTTTCTCAAAAAATGATAAGTAAATGGTGTTCCACCAGTTATTTTTTTAACTGAAAACATAAATTAGAAACATAAATGCTTGTAGTGGCAAATTTGTGCATAAAACCCGCTTCTCCTAAAATAAGAGTTTTCAAGTTACGTATTTAATACAGCATCATCTGTCATATAGAAAGTAAATGTAGATGGATGGATGGATAGACAAACAGACAGACAGACAAACAGATAGATAGATAATCTTTCAATAGATTCCTTTTAAAAATCCTAGTTTCCTAAATTCAAGAACAGGTAGAAATTCTGAGCAATTAACACTTACAACAATGTGTTACTTTTATACAGACACCTTATGTTGTAAGTGATTTAATACCAAAAACATTAAGAGAAGAGTTAGGGGCTAAAGCTCAATATAAAAAATTCCTGCTATGAAGTTGGAAACATTCACAGCAGATCAAGATTCAGATGATCCCTCCTCCAAAACAGGAAAGAGAAGTTCACTCAGTCAACAGCCTAGAGGTTAGAACTAATTGTGAATAATCACTTTTCCTTTCCTTAGACAAGTATGAAGGTGAACAGATTCAGGGCACTAACAGACTACTAAACTGACATACTCAATTCCACCTCATTCTTGAACACGAACACCAGAAGGGAGTTCTGATGTGGACATTCTTTCAAGAATGAACTGAGTGCCAGTCTACAGATGAATTGAAATCTTTAAACAGAACTTTTCAGTATTTACTTGAATCATTTTCTTTCTTGGAAGGAAAAATAATAATAGAAGTCATGAGCTAAGATTCTAATAGTAAAAAATAGGGCAGAATTTTGAGGGGTTAAAAAAAACATAATCACTGTTGGGACTTTCTGTTTCATTAACTTCTATCTAAAAGGATACTCCACATGTAATTTAAACAAACGGCGGATTTCAATCAATCAGTCAATACTTATTAGGTGCCTATTATGTGTCAGTCCTTGTGCTAAGCTCTGGGGTAGAAAAAGTTGTAAGAGATAGCCCCTTCCTACAAGAAACTTACAATTGAACGGGGAAGACAACATGCAAACACACACACACACACACACACACACACAGCAAGCACTATATAAGATAAATAAGAAATAATTGAAGGAAGACACAAGAATTAAAGGAAGGATAGAGAAGAGAATTTGGAAAACAGCTGTCAAATATAAGTCCTCAGAATGATGAAAATACATTTGAGTGTGCCAGCAGAACTTCAGGTTCTATTTTAGGGCCCTGGATCTGTTGATTTCTAAGGAGAGGCACCCTGTCTTCAATTTATTGTGATGGTATAAAAATTATTCTATTTTTACTGGTTCTTTGGCAGTTGACTACCATTTTCAATTGACTACAATTTTCACAAAACATAAAAGAATTTTTGTAACTACAAGGAGCATGTAATGCCACGTACTCTGCAAAAAGCATCCATATAGTGGTCTGAGCCATTATGCTCAGTTATAAAGTATCTGGCACATAGCATGCACTTACTATATGGTTGTCGACTGACTGAAGAACCAACTGCCTATAGCTCCACTTGTTGGTATAATTGTGCTGTTAGACACACATGATAAACCTCTTCGTATCAGTATTGGTCTGTGGTACTTCTCAATATTGCCCATCAACAACATCTTTACAAGTAAGTATATGCATTTGGACAGGCAGTTACTACTTAGCGAAAGAATACGAATTCCTTTCCACATTTAATGCCTAGGCTTGTCACAGTAGCAATTTGAATACATTTTTTAGAAATGACCAGATTTTTGCAGAAGAGAAAGGGAAACGACTCAAAAGAAGAAATGTATAACATAACCCAATAAACTATTAGACATGTATCCTGGTAAGGGTAGCTTAGTTTCAATGATTTACAATGCTAGTTCACAGTCTGTTTTGTAAACGTAATGAAGCCTTGGTAATCTCAGCCTTCACCACAGCACCCTGCTATTAAATCTTTGCTGAGAAGTGTGATGAGACCCTTCTAGCTTCCCGCCCTCTTCACCCCCTACAAGGATTGGCAAAAAATGATAGGGTTTGTGGATTAGTAAAATAAGAGGTTCTCTATGCTTTTTCTCCTTTAAATACATATTTTGATAATGTGCCTTCTGCATCCAAAAGCCCCAAAGCATTAGCGTGCTCATTTCCCTGTCTTCTTGGCCATTTTGGTGCAAGAGAGCAAAGCTAGCAAAGAAATGCAGGTAGTTTCCATCTACCACTACATTCTTAATAATATTATTTTATTTCTACCATGCACCTTTCCCCCTAAGCAGTAACGACAGAATTAATTTGCCCATGATGCAGAGGAGATCACAGAGATACTGTATCATTAGCCCACAAAAGAGCAGAACTCACCTGTATGAATAGCATTAGTTATTTTAATTCCAGTCTACCTCAAAAGATGCCTGTTCTTATGGACTCTTAGGGCTAGAAGGGACCTTAGGGGATCATCTAATCCAACTGCCACATTTTACAAAAAAGCAAAGTGAGGCATGGAATGGTTAGTGTAGCAAACATAGCTTGGACCTGGACTCAGAAGAGACCTAAATTTAATTCCTACCTTGAATCCTTTCTAGTTGTGTGACTATGGGCAAGTTACTTAAAGTATATGAAACTCAATTTTCATCTCTGTAAAATGGGGGAGAAGGAAAGGAACAGTACTAGCATCTACACCATGGTGTTTTTGTAAGTATCAAAAAAGAGCGTCTTTCATGAAATTGCTTTGTAAACCCTAAATTGCTGTATGAAAGTTAACTACCATTCTTGCCTAAAGTCATACAATGTGTTAGTGACAAAGCTATGACCAAGACCCAGGTCTTGCACTTTTAGTCCAGGGAGAATCAGTGTAGTGGGGTGACAGAAAGAATACTGGATTTTGTGTGCAAGGACCTGCTGTTAAGCTATAGCTTGCTCTGACATAAGAGCAAGTCATGTAACCACAACATATCTTACTTTTCTTACCTGTAAAATGAGGCATTTGGATTAGATGATTAGGGAGATCCTTTCTAACTTGAATATTCCTTAAGACCAGACATCCCTTAAGCTAGGCCAGAGGTAAAATTGCCTATCAGGTTTATAAGAACAAGTTGATAATTAACTCAGGTGAGTCTCAGTTTACTCAATTGTAAAATGAGTTGTGAAGACAGGAGCACTATAGAAATGTGAGATACCATTTTCTACTGTTCCTCTGCTTCTGATCAATTCCACAGCATATTACCCAGCCCCAGGTATTAAGTATCTAACTTACTAAGGGCTAAAAAGGAAGATTCTGGAATCAGTCAGAAAACTAGGTTCATTCTAGAGCACATCAGGACTCCTTGGTGAACTCTAGACAGATTTCAATGCAGGAGAGACAACATTTAGTACTTCCAAGAGTCCTTCATAATGGAAATAACCAGGAGCCAGGATCTGCTTCAGATTTAACCTATTCTCCAATACCTCTACACCAACTCCGATGTGCACTGCACAGAGCTCCAATGAAAGGAAGGAAATAAGCATCTGTTAAGTGTCTTTTATAGTGGCTATTATACCCATTTTACAGAGGAGAAAACTGAGGCACACAAAAGTTAAGTAACATGTCCTAGGTCATACAGCTACTAAGTGTCTGAGGCCAGCAATTTCTCTGAGCCTAGAAGAGCAATATTTATTTGGCTCTCAGGATTGCTGCGCTAATCAATAAGAATTAGTCCAATTTTCATTTTTGACTCCAGATCCACTGTGCTACCAGCTTCCTAGGTAATTGATGCAAAATATTCAACAGGGATAAGACTACCTGTGAAAGAAATGTTTATAAAGAAGGGCTCAATTCACCACTGTAAAGGAAAACCCACAAAATAAAAGAATAGGTAGAATTATACTAACATAATAGTTTGATTGAGTCCAGTAATGCATCTATAACAGAGCCATCTTGGAAACAAACATTAAGAATTATCATACCAAAAACCATGCCTGAATTTTCTGACATACTGGAGAACAACAACAGCTCGGACATTCCTTTTTGGGCTATTTCCACACTAAAGTGACACGTTGAGTTAGTCAGGCCACTGATCAGAATGGCCCACTTTCTCAAAGTAATATTCAGCAAAGTAGTTTCATGCCTTGTTCTGGCTGTGAATAAAGAGGCATGAGAAAGGGTTATAGGGTATAGAGGGGAAACCAGAGAGTACATGGGAAGGAGTGAAGAAAACATTAAGAGAATATAAAAATGAGAGGAAGAAACTAGGGGAATCCAGATATTAAGGACTCAAAGACATGAAGAAGACACAAAAACACAATGTGTTTGGTCTGTGTACTAAAAGTAGCAAAGATGATTGTAAAAATCACAAAGAATGAAAAATAAAAGGGGGCAAACAGCAAAAAAAAAAATCAGAAATGGAGAATGTAAAGAAAAGGAAAAACAAATATAAGTTTCAGATGAGGCTACGAATAGCACCTTAGTCAGTCAGAAGTGAGCTTAAGGAAATCTAGCTGCCTACATAAAGCAAAAGAGAAAACTGCAAAGGTCAAACCTTCCACCAAAAACATTTCAACCAAGAAGAGTCATATTTCTTTAGCAATTAAAATGTGTCTAGGTGGTTTCAAACTTTTCTGGACTTAATCAAAGATTTCCCTTTAGCTGACAAAGGGTGAGAGTATTTAGACCCTAAACAAAGCTGCTTTCTTCAGATTATGTTCCTCCTCTTTTAATCTTATTTTCATTCTCTACCTCTTCCCAAACTTTTTCTCCAGTCCCAATCACTTTGTAGAAGTGATAGACCAATCAACGTTCATCAAATTCTAGACATTACTTTATCCTCATACATAAAATGTTGAATTGTGTTCAGCACAAGTACGCTTATGATGCTGAATTATACCTGGATTATGCCTTAGCAATAATAAATACCTTAATTTGTGAGGGCTCTCAATCACCATCATCATCACAGTTTCAGCACCCTGTTATGGCAAAGTGGTGATCAGAGTAAAGGCTACTAGTTTAATGAGGAATGAGCTATCAGAGTTCACACCATGTTGCAAAGGCTTGGAGCATGGGTCCAGACTAACATTTGAGAACAATTCCAGCTCTATTTGGAAGAAAACTGTCCATGTGATGAATAGTTTTAGTCATAGCAAATCATAATAAAATCTACTAAGTCATTAGAGGGCTTTCAATTCATAATAGCAGAGAGAGAACTAATGGAAACATATATACACACATATACATACATATTAAAGAACTCATAAAACAGCATAAAATCAAACATCTTAAATGAATGGTTTTTCCATCACTTTTGCAAGATATATCTTTGCAATAAGCTAAGTCTACACAGCAATAAATCAGAAATCACTGTTTTTAAACATTATACTTGTTTGGAATAAGGACCATATTCTATGCCCACAGGACCAAATACAATGGAAGGTACAGAACAGACACAATAAAAACATTTCAAAGAATAACTAAGCGATCAAGGTAGAGGTTTAGGGCTACTCTCTAAAATATAAAGCTAATATTATAAGATGTTCTCTTTTTCTCTAAGAGGAATATCCCACCACAGCATGTCCTGGAAAAATCTTCACATTGCTATGTCTTTAACAATAATTTAAACAACTTCCCAAGTACATTAAGGGAAAAATGGATTTGAAGTTAGGAGATCTGGATTAGAGTGACCTTGGCTAAGTCATTTGACTCCTGTTATTTCCTCATAAAATAAGAAGAGCAATATTTATTTGGCTCTCAGGATTGTTGCTACAATCAATAAGACAATGAATGTAAAGTGCTTTGTAACTATAAAGCATTATACAGTTGTAAGCTGGACTTTATTTATCTGACCAAAGTAACCATTGAATTACTTTTTGTTAGTGTCATTTCACTAAAAATAGGATCTGTAGGAGTGCGTGATGCCTTTAGCAGGACCTTCTAAAAAATATTACACTGTGTGATATGTATTCAGTGATGTTAATGGAATAAATATGTATTGGCAATGTCTACAGGGGATTTATCGACTGTATCTCATGCCTGCCGCAGCCAAAGAGAAGTTTGGTACTTGGAAAAATCTATATTATCTTCCAGCTTCAAATATTAAAGGTAAAGTGAAATGATGTAACATGTCCCACCAATATCCACATAATGAATTATTATGAGACTTTTCAGAAAAGAAACTTTAAAACACTAGAACAAGTACTAGGCTACAAGTGAGGAGGCCTGAATTTTAAGGCCACCTTTGCTGCCAAATTGAGCAAGTAAACATATCAGATGCTTTTGCCCTCAATTCCTTCACATGTACAATGTGGATAATGTCGTAATACTTAACCTATTTATCTCACAGAATTATTATGAGGATAAATTTGGAATTTCTTAGAAAAGTTGACACCCATGTAATTGGGGTATGCAGACTGGCAGCATTGCTGAAATAAGACTTATAGCACATACATTCCAGATAGCTTCAGTTAAACACAACCAAAAAAATATCTCGTCATCAATTTCACTGACTGAGTACCTTCTATGTATCTGGGCATTTGGGATGCAAATACAAAAAAAAAAAAACAACACAATTTCTGTCTTCAAGATTCTTGAAATACAATTTAAGCACAACAGTTTCAATTGTGTAACTCCTTTCATATACTCAAAGTCAAAAGACAAGTTTGCTCCAGAGTTTGCTGCAAGTGGACGTCTTACACCCTAAATATCACTAGCCCTATCAGGGCATTCGAATGTGGGAGTAAAACATCTCCAGAGGGGGGAAATATAAAAAAGAAGGAACGGGAAAAATCAGAAATAGAACAGAATAAGAAGACACGAAGTGATAAGTATTGTTTACCTGTCAGTTGACATTGATTAATCTTGTGTTCTGTGATATCGCTCAGCGACTCAAACACCTGGAGGCAGCTGTCACAGCTGTGCACAGCTTCTTCTTCTAACTCCTCCCCATCTTCTGGCCTTTTCTTACAATCTAATGCATCTCCATCTTCAGTCTTGTCTTCTAATTTACAGTTGGGGTCTGAAAGAAAAGTAAGTCTATGACTTTGGAGCATCAACGACCAAATTCCTTTAATATTGTATTTAAGTTTCTTCCTACCAAAAGGACAAAAATGGCATTTTCCTTGGGCTTGTCACATGACAGAATTTCTGCCCATTTTGTTGTCAAATAAACAGAGGTAATATTCTTCCCTCAATTTTTTTTTTTCTGTTCTTGGTTTGGAAAGGCACCTTATTTTCACCACTACCATAGAGTTCTCCTACTTCCCCATTTAAACACCCCTTCCATACGTCCATGTTAATTTAGTAAAATCTATCATGGCTATAGAAGACGTTGATCACTTTGAAACCTAAAAACATGAAGAAAAAGAATAAATCACCTTTAAAATTGAATAGTCTCCAATGAAAAGAAAAAACCAGCATGCTTAAGAATGAATTACTTTTCACTTAAATATACTGTTTCACGGGAAATTACCAGAATTAGCCAAAAGCCTAGAATAAACTCAGCTAATTACCATAGGCATGAAATTGACCTTTACTCATAAACTGGTCAAAACACACAGTCACCCTATTATTTGCGAGACAGTGGTAGAAAAATAAACTCCACCATACAACAAAATGTACTTACATAAACAAACTAGAATCTACATTTAGCAAGTTTCTCTTGCTTTTGCAGTGTTAAAAAAAGGTGGGGGAAGGGTATGGTGGTTAAACAAAAAAAGAAAAAACTGTAGTAGATTATAATCAACTATTACTGTATTTGGAAATATTAATGTTGGATTGGTTAAATATTTTTACAATCTGTACCATTTTCATTTTTTCTGAAAAGTTAGTAGCACAACTATATATCTGAATAGTGAAGCAGAAACAACACCTGGCGCATAATAGGTACTCAATGTGTTGATGGAAGTCATTTTCTTTTCATACTAGGATATTATCTCCATCTACTTCCATGACACTATTTTCCTTCACATATAACTAATATGCAGAAAAGCTTGTATTTATTTATGCTAGGACATACAATGCAGCGACAACTATTTGCAATTCTGTTTTTTTCTTCTTTACCAATCTGCAAAGTTATAAACAAATAATGTCTTAGAATTAAGTAAAAGCTAAGTACTAACTTCCGTATTTACATTTTTTGAGAGAGTTACAGTACATTTATTTAAATAGAAAATTGAGCAGTATAATAAAGAATGTGCACAGTTCAAGTTTATTTTTAATCAAACCTAGATTATTTTTAACAATTTGATTATGAGATAACTGGTAAGTTCTCAGCAAACATTCACAAAAATTTCAATAAATCCTCTTACAAAACACTGTTCTGGGGAAGTCGATGCAATCTCATCACAGCCCCCTTTACTCTGAAAATGATACCTCCAGCTGCCTTGTCTTTAATGCAATGCCACTAGTCACACTGGGTTTCACATAAAGCCCTCCCACTTTTCCTGCAGCTGTTGCAAACTCCTTTTTCCTAACTGCAATAAATAGCAGCCAGACCACCACTCCCCAAATGATTCACATATGCCTAAAATCCACCTATGTGTCAACAAGAATTTATAAAATTTTATCATCCAGGAATCTTTTGGATCATGAAAACTGATAATCGTTTACCTTCAAGAAAGTACAGCATGAAAAACAAAGGCACTTTATATTGAAAAAAAAAAACAGAATTAGTCAAGTTAATTATTTAGGTGGAGTTGCCATTTGAAAGGTATTATTCCAATCATCTACCTGTAGTTTGTATCAAAATAAAGAAAAAAACTAGAGGATATTTTCTATTTGTTTTAATACAGTACCTGACATAATACTGTATATAAATGTTAAAATCAGCAATGATTACTTCATGATGATAAAGAAAAAGAAGAGGAGAAGGTAGAGAGTAGAAATTCAGTGGAAATAATTTTCTTGAGGCAAAAACATACTAAATGCCTCCAAACTGTAAAAGCTACCACCCATGGTTATACTTTCCAGAGGTGACTCTATGTTGTCAGCCCAATGGAGCTGCCCCTTGCTCATTTCTGATTATTTCATCTGGAGCTTCAGAAGCTATAAACAGGAAAACTTCCCAAGTTCCTCTACAGGCTTTAACTAAACGCTTTAAAATACTGCCAGGTTAGAGAGCAATTCAGAAAAAAGAAATAACTATCTTAACTATTGCAGCCTGACCCCAACATCATTAAACACTTGTTGGAAGGCAGCCTGTGTGCACACTGCATACATGAGTTGTTTAGCTTGAACTCTCAGCTTCATCTCATAAAACTGACAGCACTCAGGGAAATATGGGTGCTGGGTCTGAATTTTAACATGTGTATTTAAATGCTACACATAAACTTTACAGACTTGTTTGTTTTAAAATAAGGATAGAGTCTGACTGCTGTAAGTATCAGGACAGGGGAAAAAAAGGCAGAAATCCCCATATTTCTTATTCAAGAATATTAACATGTGAAGGGAATCCAATCACACCCACTGCACAAATACAAAACAAACAAATCAAAACATGTGACATTGGATGCATTGGCCGTAAAGAATTACTCCTGTCAACCCTTCCTATAGAGTGCCTGGTTATTAAAATTAGGGTCATTTTAAGAGTAATAAGAAATGGGGGTTTTTTGCTTCCACTTCTACATTTACAGATACAACCCTATAGGGACCTAAATCAGTCAAGCTTATTCACTTCTGCTGCAACTTCAGAATGCATGCTCCAGCCAACTGGCGAATTTGTTTTTAGGTCAACACTTAAGTGGGACCCTCTGGGAGATGGGTTCGATTATAGCCTATGATGCCTCGGTGTAATGAGTTCTTGAAGCCTCAGCCACTTTCTTGGTAAATGGATTTATACATCCCTCATTTTCATAAAGACTCTTCCACGAATGTCCGAAAGTCTTTAGGATTCGTTTGTTTGGGGCTTTCTCCCTCTCTATCACTATCATTTGGAAAGATTGGGGGCAATTTTAAATGACAATCAATCTCCTTTCCCAAAGGTAGCCGTACTTCAGTAATTGCACAGAGTCTTCGTCATGTAGTTTTTATAAAGCCCTTTGAGATCCTAACATAAAAAGTATTTTATTACTATGTTATCCATCCTAATTGACTTTCTCTTTCCTACTTTCAGCCTTACTGACTGTATGCTTAACCCTAAGCCCTCACTCCATGTCCACTCTATTCACTGCATCAAATTTATTAACACTTTCAAATGTTACTCCCTCTACATCTAAAACTAGCAAATGTCTCCTCTCCTCAGGTTCTTGCCTACTACAAACACTGTCACAGACGCGAGGGACAATCCGCCACCCCTCTCTCCCAATATCTACCACAAACACTGCCACAGACCTCCACAGGGGAGATAACGTGTAGATAAAACTCATCTTGCCCCCTTTTCACCTCTTCCTTTCTGACCTTTCTGCAAAGATTCAATGAATAATTAGCCAAAATAGAAAAGAAGTCTGAATTTGGAAGAGAAGTAAATTCAGCTGTAAACGCAATAAAAATAAATGGCTCTCTTCTGTTATTTGTCATTTTAGCATTGCCTAAAAATGGAAATTAAAAAGAGATATGATTTTCCCATTACTGTATTCTGGGAGGTGGGGTTTTCCTTCTTTTCCTTCTTCTTCTCTTTTTCCTTTTTCTCCTCCTCCTCCTCCTTCTCATAAGAGATGTTATTGCTGTAACTTGGTCTAATAAAACTACAACTTTGGGGAAAATGAAAAATTGCCCTGGCTTAAAAGAGTTGGAGGCAATAAACCCATGGACTTCAATTAATTTCAAGTGTGGGATCAGTTTAAGGCCGAGCAGCAGAAATTCTATTCTGTCCATGTAAAAATGAGGTTTCACCACATTTACTTTTTATAACCTATATAAAAGTCAAGTAAAAGTAATGAATATCTAAAAGCCATCTCAGTGGACTGGCAAAGACTATCTGTATTCTTGAAATTCATCTTACATATTTCTTTCTGTGCAACAAGGATCCATGCCTGATCAGAGCTAAAATGTCAAACTACTAAGAAAACAGCCCAATTTCTAATCCATTTCACTGCCTTATAATGGACCTCCTTCCAAGCCACTTTCGCATGGAAAAGCACTGGCCAAAGAAAGGAAAACTTAAGAGATCATGTGGTTATAATTATTACCAGGCAAGGAATATTTCTGCAGCTCAGTGGTAAAGTAAAACTCTGTCGCTCTCTGCTCCCAATAGTGTCCATCGCAAAACAACTGCCTCATTAAATCTCTGCTGTAAGATTAATACGCCGTAGCTGCACTACATTTATAACTTGGTACTCTATAAAAAGCACATTTAATGGTAAGAGCCAGAGCTTAGATACAGAGTATTACTATAAAAACTTCTGGCAGCATGTACACAGGGCAGGCCTCCTCTACCCCTTGCAGAAGATATAAATGAGGTTATTCCTGCTTAATTCCAATCATCAGCCCCTACCTAAAATCCAGAATCACTTTTTATGAGGGTGGAAGAACATGAGATAGAGAGAGTGATGTAAATATGTGAATGTGAGAAGACTACTTAATAACCAAAATTGGCAAGAGATGAATGAACTAAAATACCCAGACTTAGATACACAGGCAATGCTAAAACTGGACCATTTCCTAAGTCTATTCTATAGTCATAGCCAGCTTTTCACCAAATTAAACAACCATGGTATTTATTAATGCTCAACCTTGAATCAACTAATACTGTTGGAACAAGTCCAGAAAACTGCCAATAAAAGGTACACAGAATATTCTGCTTAAAAGCAAACCTTCAGTTTAGTCCCCATGAATTCCTAAAGAGGAAGTTAATGAACTACCTGTGACAAACACAAGGACTTAAAAGAAATGTATTCACAATGTCCTATGTCAGAAATAAAATATTTTTTTTCTAAAATGAAAATGTATTATTTTATTATGAAGAATTGCTGAAATATTGAAGAGAATCGAATCACATCCACTGCATAAAGACTAAATAAATAAATCAGAACATGAAATTGGATGCCGTAGCGTGAATTCCTCCAGTCAATCTTTCTTGTAGAGTGCCTTGATATTAAAATATGTTCAATATGTTGTAATATTGACGGGTGTGTATTGTTATACCTGTACCATATTTTACAGATCATCACAATCTAGCACTTAGCACATAGTAGGAACTCAAAAATGTATGCTAAATCAAAAAAAAATTATACATACATGCAAAAGTTCCCTTTGTTACTATCAGAAATGGAACATTGACAATCCTTTTGTTCATAAGTACTTCATACCAAGTTATAACTATTTCTGCCCAGAGTTCCCTCTAAAAGGTCCAGTTCTGTACAAATTTTTGTTGACATATTTAGAATCCCCTTGCCTAAAAACCAAACTAATCTCTTGCCTATTTAAATCAAACCCTGTGCATAAGAGTTCCTTCCCCTTTAAAGGTTTTCAAATTTGTTTCACGTTAGAAAAATAAGGAAAAACAAATCACCTTAAAGCTTCAAAGAAACAACGATTTCCCTTTCAGGAGACAGTCTAACCAGGAGCAGTAGCATTCCTGGTATCCTAAAATTGATGTATGAGATTATTCTTTTTTCCTTAGTTGACTCTAGAAATACATTTGAGGTTGAAGCCCCATATGATGAAAACACACTTAGGAAACATAAATTGCATACTATCATAGAACGGCAAGCAGGTACTAATGAAGGAATGCAGCATTACCAGACTGTGTGGCCGTGTGTCCTACACCCTCCTGATGGTCCTCTGCCTCATTTTCTTCTACTGTCAAGAAAAGGTAAACAAACAAAACAAAACAAAATAAAACAAAGATGTTAGGTGGGGTAGCTGAAATGAACATCATTGATCTTCGGACCTCAGCCCTGAAGGTCAGTTGTGGCCACCTAGAATGTATGATGACCAGTAATTAAGACTTTGCTCTGTCCTACCAAAACCAAACAGTTAATGTGAAAAAAAAAATGCTTGTATGAAGGACGAAAAACATCTAGGGAAGGTTTCTGCCTAACTATCTCACTATATTTTAGCATCACTTTACTATAGGAAATTTTTTCATGAACTTTTCCTCTCCTTTCTCTATCTCTTTAGTCTTCCTAGACAGTGAGAGACACCATTATTGTGAGTCATCAATAGTCAGACACTAAGCTAAATGCTAGAGATAGAAAGACAGTGCATGTAATGCACGCTTTTGAGCAGGATACACCCTAATAAAGGAGACAACATCCAATATCTAGCTACATATGAGCAGTATAGAGGCTATATGAAAGTAATCTGAAAGGGGAAGGAATCAGCAGCTATGAAAATTAGAAAAGGCTTCCTGTAGAGGGTGGAATTTAGGCTGAATTCTGAAGGAAGCCAGGAAAACTTGGAGATTGAAGAGGAGAGCATTCTGGACATGAGAGGTAGTCAGTGCAAAGGTATGGAGAAGAAATATGGAGTATGATATGCAAAGAGCGGCAAATTAGCATTTTCTAAGCTGGATTATAGAATGCATGGAGGTGAGTAAAGTTGAAAAGGTAAGAAGGGACACGCCAATGAAGAGATTTAAATGCCAAACAGATGAGTTTATAATTGATACTTGAGATAATGGAGAACCACTGGAGTTCCTGGAGCTGAGGGGTATAATATATGATTTCCAAAAAAATAACATTGCCAGCAAGTGGAAGATAGTAGAGTGTACAAAGATATGAGGCAGGGAAACCAGTGAACAAACTACATGAAGTCTGAATTTTCTGTGGGGATTTTTTCATCCTAAAGGTGTATCATGGTGTTTGAAGACTAAGAAGGAAAGAAACAAGAGGCAGAAAATCTAAGAAGCACATTCCAAACAGTGAATTTCTTACTCCTCTTGATTCACAGTGGAAGTACTTGTATCATACTGAGATGGAACTATGGGTGAGAAGAAACTAACCTTGATAAGAAAAGAAATGAGCTTTTTGGAGTCAAGCAAAAATAGTTTCCTTTTAAAATCTGAAACTTCTCAGGCTACCTTCAGTTACTCAACCATCTCTTGAATCCTTCACTATCTTTACCAGAACAGTCAAATGAAAAAAAGTGTAGACCAAAGAAAATAGTCCGAAATCTCTTCTTTTACCCTTTCTTCCTGTCCGTTGCAGTTAGAACCTAATTTAAATACTAGTAACATGTTAGTTATCAATACGATTCTCTCAACCAGCAAATCTTTAAAATGAATCATGATGACTATCTAGATGGTATCTTCATTTAAAATACCTACTTCAATCAGTCAACAATAAGTCTGCGTCACAGACTTAAAGGAGTCCATGATTCCCATATTTCCTCTTCCTATTTTCTCCCCTCAACCAATTAACCTTTTATCTCATTTTCCCCAAATGACTAAGGACCTTGATTACAAAGATGGTAGAAATTTGGAAAGTAAAAATAAAAACATCTTTAAAAAACTGTAACAAGGATTAAAGTTTTGTCCTGCAGGCATTTGTCAAAGTGTTCGCTGGCTATGGAGAGATTTTTGTCACTTGAGTCTTATTTCAGACATATACAGAATAACCAAAAATAAGGGAAAATTTAAATATAGGGAGAAAAAATAACTTAAAAAGACCTTAGTTACTGTTTTTTCTATAACCAAGGAGTACTGGGGTGTGTGTGTGTGTGTGTGTGTGTGTGTGTGTGTGTGTGTGTGTGTGTGTGTGTGTGTGTGTGTGTGTGAGAGAGAGAGAGAGAGAGAGAGACAGAGAGACAGAGAGACAGAGAGACAGAGAGACAGAGAGAGACAGACAGAGAGAGACAGACAGAGAGACAGAGAGAGAGACAGAGACAGAGAGAGAGAGAGAGAGAATATGGGCTACTATACAAAGAACCTGCCAATAACATTTGACCTGAGCAATAGGAATAAAGCCGTTTGGCAGGAAAAAAAAGATAAAAAGGAGATGATTTTGTGGAGAGAAGATAGAATAAGATTAGTGAGAGAAAGCAGATACCTGGGAAGTATCTCAAGGAAAAAAAATTGGAAATTAAGCAAAACCTTCCTTTCAAAATTTGCTAATTCATGTGACTAAAAAACACCTTCCTTAGTCAGCATGTTCTCCCCTAGATCAAGACTAGGCTGAGACCTTCTGTAGTGACAACATACTTCTTGAGTTTTGTTTATTTTACCACAAGCCTTCTCCTTCCGGATTTGAGACTTCATTCTTGCCATACTCAGATGTCTTCCTATTTAACATGTCATGCTAATAGTGAAGATGCTGCTGCTGATGCAGACTGCTACAGTTTGACCTTATATAGATAAATGGTGTCCCAAGAGTCTCTACAACAACTTGTGTATTAAGAGTCTCTGTGTCCCTATCCTCAATCTTAAAACAAGCGGTTGTGGTTCCTTCCTCAATTCTAAAAGAAGAAATTTTATTTCTCTCAGAAAAGAATCATTTTTCTTTGGGCACCCCTTGTACAAATTCTATTAAACTCATTGAAAACAAACAGGATAGAAGAATGCATGAGAAAAAAACAAAGGACACTCTAAGGGTTTATGAAGAATTTCAAACATAGTAATCATTTCCAAGAACTAGTCATTTTTCTTACCAAATTATTCTAGTACTTCTAAAGTAAAATCATATTTGTGAAGATGAGGAATGGAATGTAGGGGTTGAGTTTATTAATATCTTCCTTAAACATACTTAATACACCCAAGTTGATAATAACAACAGCTAGCTTTTTATACTACACTAACTTTTGCAAAGCATTTTACAGATCTTAACCTTTTTTTATTCTTAAAATAATACTGGGAGATAAGTGCTACTATTCACCTTATTTTACAAGTAAGAAAACTCAGGTATACAAAGGCTAAATGGCTTGATCAAGATCACAAAGTTATTACGGACTGAAGGCAGAATGTGATCTAAGGTCTTCCTGAATATAGGTCCAACACTCCACAAAAATGAGTTAGTTACATTTGAGTGACAAAGAAAGACATCTTACAAAATGTGGGGCAAACAAACTGTGTATTCAAGGTAAGGATGAGCTACATTATACTACCTACAATTATCCATCAGTTCAGATATTTCAAATAGCACCTGCTGGGCTAGAACAATATTTTCTCATTCTTTGTTGCTATCAAATCATCTGGTTCAATGGATACTGAGATATCTGATGCCATTAATTAATGGAAATAATGTGCTTCAACAAATCACATTTTTATGTGACTATTGATAGCTTTGATTCCGTCTTCTGAAAACAGCCTGTTCATATCCTTTGGCCAATTGTCAACTGGAGAAGGACTCTTTG
This sequence comes from Notamacropus eugenii, assembly GCF_028372415.1. Lineage (NCBI taxonomy): Eukaryota > Metazoa > Chordata > Mammalia > Diprotodontia > Macropodidae > Notamacropus > Notamacropus eugenii. Next base: position 249,803,856 of record NC_092875.1, read on the forward strand.
ATTTTTATAAATTTGACTCAGTTCCCTATTTCTTTGAGAAATGAGGCTTTCATCAGAGAAGTTTGCACTATAAAAATTTTCCCCAGTTTTCTTTTCTGTTCTAATTTTGCCTATATTAGTTTTATCTGTACAAAAGCCTTTTAATTTTATATAATCAAATATAATAATATAATTATATATATAATCCATTTTACATCCACCCTATTTTCTTGTTTGGTTACAAACTCTTCCTTAATCTGACACATCCATTTTTCCTTGCTTTTCTAATATAGTTATGTCACCCTTTTTGCCTAAATTATTAATCAATTTTGACCTTATCTTGGTATACAGTATAGGACATGGTTCAATATGGACTGTTGTTCTATGCCTAGTTTCTGCCAAATCTCAGAAACTTTTGTCAAATGTTGACTTCTTCTGACCTGCAAAACCTTGGATCTTTGGGTTTATCAAACACCATGGTCAATTACTACTGTGAATTATGTACCTAATCTATTTGACTGACCCAACACTCTATTTCTTAGTCAATAACAGAATGTTTTCATAATTACTGCTTCATAATATGGTTTGAAATTTGCAACTGTTAGGCTGCCTTCCTTCATGTTTTTTTCCCCATTGATTCCCTTGATAGTCTTGACCTTGTTATTCCTGACTAATTTTGTTACTATTTTTTCTAGCTCTATAAAATAATTCCTGTTAGTTTGATTCGTGTGGCACTGAATTAGTAAATTAACTTAGGCAGAATTGCTATTGCTCAGCCTACCCATGAGCAATTAATATTTCTCCAATTGTTTAGATCTGTCATTACTTCTGCGAAAAGTGTTCTGTGACTGTATTCATATAATTTCTGGGTTTGTCTCAGCAGGTAGACTCCCAAGTATTTTATACTGTCTACAGGTATTTTAAATGGATTTTTTCTTTCTACATCTTCCTTCTGGGCTTTGTTGGTAGCATACAGACATGGTGATGTGCATGGGTTTATTTCATATCCTGCAAATCTGCTGAAATTGCTGATTTTTACAACTAGTTTTTTAGTTAATTCTCTAGGGTTTTCTAAGTAAAGCATCACTTCATCCTCAAAGAGTAATGGTTTTGTTTCCTCACTGCCTATTTTTATTCCTCTAATTTCTTTTTCTTGTCTTTTTGCTTTAACTAGCTAGTAAAATACTGAATAATAGTGGTGATAATAAACATGCTTGTTGAACTTATTGTAAAGATTTGAAGTTTATTCCCATTACAGAAAATTCTTTTTCTTTGGTTTTATATAGATTCTACTTCTAATTTTGAGAAAGGTTCAATCAATTCCTGTCTTTACTGATGTATTTAATAATAATAGGTATTAAATTCTGTCAAATGCTTTTCCTGTATCTATTAATATAATCTTATGATTATTGTTATTTTTTCTAGTGATATGGTCAATTATACTGATAGTCTTCCTAATATTGAACCAGCTCTGTATTCCTGGCATAGATTCCAGCTGGTCAAAGTGTATGATCTTTGTGATATATTGCTGTAATCTTCTTGCTAGCATTTTATTTAAATTTTTTATCACTGTTCATTAAGGAAATTGGTCTGTAGTTTTCTCTCTCTGCTTCCACACCTTCTAGTTTAGCTTTCAAAACCATATTTGTGTCATAAAATGAATTTGGTAGGACTCCTTTGCCTATTTTTTCAAATAATTTATAGAATATCAGGATTAGTTGTTCCACAAAAGTTTGATAAAATCCACTTGAAAATCCATCTGATTCTGGGGATAGTTTCTTAGAGAACACAATAACAGCTTATTCAATTTCTTTTTCTAAGGTATGTTTATTTCAATATTATATTTCCTTTCATGTTAATCTTAGCAGTTTACATTTTTGTAAATATTCCTCTATTTCACATTGATTGTCAGTTTTACTGACATATAATTGAGTAAAATAATTCTTAATAATTGCTTTACTTTCATCTTCATTGGTAGTAAATTCACCTTTTTCATTTTTGATACTAGTAATTTGGTTTTCTTTTCTTAAAAAAAATCAAATTAACCAGTGGTTTATCTATTTTACTTTTTTTCATAAAACCAAATCCTAGTTTATTAGTTCAGTGTGTTTGTTTGTACATTCAATTTTATTATTCTCTTCTTTCATTTTTCAGGGTGTCCATTCTGGTGTTTAATTGGGAATTTCTAATTTGTTCTTTTTCAATTTTGTTTTACTTGCATGCCCAATTCTTTGACCTACTCTTTCTCTGTTTTATTTATGTAAGCATTTAGAGATACACATTTTCCCCTAAGTATTGCTTTGTCTCCATCCCACAAATTTTGGATTTTATCTCACTGTCATTGTCTTTAATGAAATTATTGTTTCTGTGATTTGCTCTCTAACCAATTGATTCTTTAGGATTCAATTGCTTAATACAATTTATTTTTAATCTATGCCTCCACAGTTCTTCTTAAAATGTAGTTTTTATTGTACTGTGGCCTGAACAGGGTACATTTAATACTTCTGCTTTCCTGCATTTGGTTGTGAAATTTTTATATCCTGATAACATGGTCAGTTTTTGTGAAGGTGCCAGGAAGAGCTGAGAAACATGTGTTCCTTTCTATTCCCATTCAGTTTTTTCCAGAGGTTTATCATATGTAACTTTTCTAAGATTCTATTCATCTCCTTGACTTCTTTCTTATTTATTTTATGGTTAGATTTATATTGCTTTGATAGAAGTTGAGGTCCCCCACTAGTGGGTTTTACTATTTCCTCCTGTAATTCATTTAACTTTTCCTTTAATAATTTGGATTCTATGCCATCTGGTGTATACATGTTTAGTTTTGATATTACTTCATTGCCTATGGTTCCCTTTAGCAAGATGTAGTTTCCCTGATTATCCCTTTTAATTAAGTCTTTTTATTTTTACTTTTGCTTTATTTGAGATAATGATTGCTATCCCTGCCTTTGTTACTTCAGTTAATGCATAACAGATTCTGCTCCAGCCCCTTATTTTAACTCTATGGGTCTCTCTTTAAAGTGCCATTTCTTACAAAGAACACATTGTTGGATTCTAGTTTCCAATCCATTCTGGTATCCACTCCTGTTTTATGGGTGAGTACATCTCATTTACATTCACAGCTATGATTACTAACTGTGCATCTCCCTCCATCCTATTTTCCCTCTATTTATTCTTCTCTTTCTCTCCTATCTCTAAAATCTGTTTTTGTTCTGATCACTGCTTTCTTTTTTCTTCCTTTCCTTTTATCACCTCCTCTTTCTGTTTTCTTTCACCTGCCTTTCCTGTTATCATTCCCTCTCTTTAATTTTTCCCCTTCTCATGCTACTTTCCTATTAGGTTAAACAGATTTCTATTACCAATTGATTATATGTATATATTCTCCCCTTTTTAACCAATTTAGATGTGAGTGAAGTTCATATTGTTACTCCTCTACTGTAAAAGGTCTTCCTTGTGTGCCTTTTATATGAGATATTTTTCCCCATTCTCCCTCTGCTTTCTTCCTTCTCCCAGAGTATCCATCTTTCTTGCCTATCCATTTTTTTACATCATTCCAACATAACAGACTCACTCCCACACCCTCTTTCCATGTAGAATCCTTCTAACTGCCCTAATAATGATGACATTCTTAGGAGTAACAAATATGTTCTCATGTGGGAATATAAATAGTTTAACTTTATTGAGTCTCCTATAATTTCTCTTTCATGTTTAACTTTTTATGCTTCTACTGAGTCTTATATTTGAATGTATAATTTTCTTTTCAGCTCTGGTCTTTTCACGTAGAAGGTTTTAAAGTCCTCTATTTCATTAAATCTCCATTTTTTTTTGCTTTGAAGGATTATACTGTATTACTGCATAGGTTACTCTTGGTTGTAATCCCAATTCTTTTGTCTTCCAGGATATCATATTCCAAGCCTTCCACTCCTTTAATGTGGTAGCTGCTAAATCTTGTATGGTCTTAATTGATATTTGAATGATTTCTTTCTGATTGCTTGCAGTCTTTTCTTGTTGACTTGCAAACTCTGGAATTTGACTATAATATTCCTGATATTTTGGAATCTCAGGTGGTGATCAGTAGATTCCTCCAATTTCTATTCTTCCTTCTGGTTCTAGGATATCAAGGCAGTTTTCCTTAAAGATTTATTGAAATATGTTGTCTAGGTTCTTTCATTGATCATGGCTTTTAGGTAATCCAATAATTCTGAAATTATCTCTCCTTCTGTTTTCCAATGAGGTATTTCACATTTTCTTCTTTTCTCAGTCTTTTGACCTTTTTTTATTGTTTCTTGATGTCTTGCGGAGTCATTAACTTCCACTTACCCAACTCTAATCTTTAAGAAATTATTTTCTCTGGTGACCTTTTTTAATCTCTTTTTTCCATTTGGCCAATTCTGCTTTTTAAAAAGTTATTCCTATCAGTGAATTTTTATACCACTTTTTCCATTTGACCAATTATGTTTTTTAAGGTGTTATTTTTCTTCAGTATTTTTGTGCCTCATTTAACCAAGATGTTAACTGGATTTTTATAAATTTCTTCCTTTGCTTTCATTTCTTTAATTTTTTCCCTACCACTCTTATTTGAGTTTCGAAAATATTTTTTAGCTCTTCCAGGAATTCTTGTTAAGCTTGTGTATGATTCACATTTTTCTTTGAGGTTTTGCTTTTAGTCATTTTTACTTCACTGTCTTCTGACTTTGTGTCTTGAAGTTCCCCTTTACCATAGTAGATTGTTATGGTCAAGTTGTTTTGTTACTGTTACTCATTTTTCCCTGCTATTTCTTGATTTGAAACTTTAAGTTAATGTTGGTTCGGTTCCCAGGGTGGGCATGGAGGAGATCCATCTAAAGCTCTGGGCTTTTATTATGCACTCTTGTTTTCAGAGCCATATCTGGGAATTTTAGAGGTTTTTGGTGTTTCCAAAGTGATATAATCGTCTCCAGCTTGAGAACTCCTGAAGCTGCTGCTGCTTCTTCTGCTGCCACTACCCAGTCCCACCACTGATGTTTCTTTCAGTTGAGTTCGAGGTAAGCCTCCTCCCCTGTCACAGATCTCCCTTAATGACCTCCCATGTTTATCTTGGACTGGAAGAATGTCTCACTCTGACCTTTTGTTGGCTCTGCCACTCCAGAATTAGATGTGATGTGTAATTGTAAAATTATTTGGAGGTGAATTATTTGGAGAGCTCAGTTGAATACTTCTTCTACTCTGCTGTCTTAGTTTTAATCCCAGAAGTACTTTTTGTATCTCTTTTAAAATGATATTACCATGAATGATCCTAACACAAGTTAACTTATAAAACTGGAGGGGGAAGCATTTCTAAACATACTACCTGATAAAATGTGCTCCTTAATAATTATCGAGAAGAAAAACGTTACTCTATACATGCACATTTCATTTTTTAAAATGATGTTCGCTCATGAAATCAACTCCATCACCCATTACAGAGAGTTGCTTTTGTGAATTTGGGGTACTTATATTTATTGCTAGGATATATCTAAAGTTATTATCTGTCATAAAAAAGAAAGAACTGCTGAATTCAACTAATGGTTGGGGGATGTTTCACAAATGCCCTCCTCCCACCAAAAATAAAAAAGCCAACTCTGAACGCTGAGTTTCTACCTAATCTGGAAGAATCTTTATTCTTAAAGGATAGAGAAAGTGCTATTTATTTTATTTCATTTTATTTCTTTTTAACTGCACCTCCTTGACATGTCAACTTGGATCACGGGGAAAGGAACTGTTATCAAAATTATATAAGAAAAAGATGTGAAAATAATTAAAAAGAAGACATCTCTCCCAGTTGTCTTTAGTCAGTCTACTTCTAGAAAGCCCATTTCAAAAAATATGGATATCCCATTACAGATAGATTTTTTCTTTCTTTCATTCTCTCTCTTTCTCCCTCTATCTCTTCCTTCCTTCCTCCCTCCCTTCCTTGCTTCCTTTCTCTTTCTTAGATAAATTCTTTGGACTGAAGACAGTTTAATATAAAATAAAGAAGGAAATTAGAAAATTTTTCAAAATAATGTATATTTTCATTAAATGAAAGATTAAAGCAAAGAAGTAAAGCTGTGATTTATGGTTCTAGGGCTACTACAAAATACAATAAAATAAAATTATACATAACTGAAAAAAGATTCATTCTGTTCTACTCTAGTTGGATTAATAAATTTTAAAATGCATACTATCTTGTGTCTATGGCTTTTTCAGCTTGTTAAACAAAACAAGAAAAGCCACACATCCCAAAATAAACTATAAAAATAAATCATTATTGATTTAGTACATTTCTGTAACACTTTCCTTAAGGAATGTGAAACAAACAAAAGAAACATAATAGCATCTTTTTAAAAATATTTGAATTGTATTTTTCATTTCCTAGAACACAAAAATTATTCCATAGGCCTCCATGTGAGTTTAATTAGTATTAAGTTTTAGCTGTATGTCCCAAAACTGCATTTTAAAAATGTACTTTTTCTTATAGAACCTTAGCAAATGTGCATTCAATCTGCATGTTTGAGTATCCGCAGACAAGTAATAAAGAAACCAGCTCCATTAGCATAATCAATATACAATTTACAGAGCTACCCAGATAGAACAGAAAGTGAACGTGTGTGCCATTATTTTAGTAAATACAAATTTATAGTATTTTCTGAAAGTGTTTCCCACCTATCCAGCTCACTTTTATTCATCTAGTCTGCTTATGTAAACTGGGGGAAGCAGGGGAGAGAAGAGAGATAATGTACATTATATTACCCAAATCTTTAAATGTGCACAGTTCAGTCAGCCACATACTTGAGAAGGAGGATAAAATACTGTTTACTAAAGATAACAATCTAATCTCCTTCATATTCTTATACATACTCTCTCTCTCTCTCTCTCTCACTCAAACACACACACACACACACACACACACACACACACACAAAACTTTTTTGTAATGTGAAACCTGCATCTAAATCTTTGGCAATATTTGGGTAGATCTCATCCCACTTCTTTTAAACAAATGAGAAAGCTAACATTCCCAACACTTCAACTGGATGCTATTTGAAAAAGTCTCCTGAAATCCTACATTAAGCTAAGTGACCAAAACTCAAAACTCTAGGAAAAATTTATCTTTCTCTCTCCCTCCTTCTTCTCCCCTCTCCCCCACTTCCTCTATCTTTTTTCTCTGTCTCAGCCTCTGTTTCTCTGTTCTCTCTCTCTCTCTCTCTCTCTCTCTCTCTCTCTCTCTCTCTCTCTCTCACTCTCTCTCTCACACACACACACAGACACGATTGTATGTGTATGTGTTTGTATGTATGAATACACAGAAATACTACTAAACCACCTTTCTAGAACATGTGCTTTTTAATTGTTTTTGCCGGTGGATTAAGTGTAATAGGCTGTTCGGAGTCATCTACACCACAGAGGTCAATAGTGTGCCACCAGCCCTCAAGTCATTTGTTGCTAGAGTCATCATATATATACGTATATATATGTATATGTAGGATTCTAAACAACAATGAATCTTTTCTCCTAAAAGTTTCTTTTGCTTTACCTTACATGCCACATCATCTATGAAATCAGCTAAGACATATGCCTTTCTCAAGTAACTCAGTAGTGACTTTTGCTTTGTTTCGTTCTGTGCCATTTTTTAAAAAGTCAAAGGATACATACTAATATGCAACCCAAACTAAATTCAAATAAAAAACTCAAACCCTATGGCCTGGAAAGTGCTATCCTGGTTCCAAATTCTAGTCAGTCAACAAAACCTAGGAAGAGGAAAAAGCACAGAGAACAACTTGGGAGTTCAATGAAGAGTCACAGCAAAAGCACCGGCAGGCACACAGTTCGAAAAATAATGATAAGGATACATATCATATGATCAAGGTTACCTTTTATAGCATACTATTCTTCCAAAGTTGCAGAACCCATCCCAGAACAACACTGCTGTTGACTGAAGCACTTTAAAATACTGCAACACTATTCAATCATATTTTTCTCAAAGTCCTAAGGATGAATTGGAAAAGTCATTTGGGAAGTTGAGTCACTTTAGTTACAAGAAGGCCCAGCCTAATTTGACAGCAGAACAGGGTGCCACTTTATTCATAGAAAATTGGAGCTAGAAGAAATGTAATTCAACCAATTTTGTTTTTATATTTGATTAAAATGAGTCCCAGAGAGGTAACATGGGCTATATGAAATAATTTCCAGGGAAATGCAAAAGTTCCTCTTTTTCCACCTCATTCTCCAGTCACCTACTCCCTCTACTCCCATTTGTCTGAAATCTCTTTAATAGAGATGAGTCAAAGTCTTTCATTCCAAAATCAGAGTTAAAGCTTAAAATATGGTAACACATTGATTTAAGTTTAAGCTAAGGTCCGAATAACTGACAGTGGGTACTTTCTGCAGAGCAGTTTTTGACAATGGCTGCTGCAAAAGCCATTGGAACTTGAACTGGGAGGAAAGGACACCGAACAAAATAAAAGGGGGGGGGGGGAGAGACTGAGAGCATCAAATAGAAGCTTTATTTGCCTAACAATTTTACCTGGTTCTAAGGCTATAATATTTTTTTATTAAATAATGGTCAGGTTAGGAACTGGAGCTGATTCAGAGTCAGGAGGATTGGATTTATGATTCACTTTTGCATTAATTATTTGTGCTACCTTGTTCTAATGGTTTGCCTTGTCTGGGCTTCAGTTTCCCCTCTACAAAATGGGTACAGTAATTTAATCTGCCATACCTGTAGCTCCTATCTTATGTGGTTCTTTTGAGGAACAAAGTCATAGATGGGATAGTTTTTTCAAAAAGTTTAATGGAGCTTTCTACAGAAAAATTATTAAATTATTACAATAATAAAATAGGACTTTTTAGTACCTTAATGCCCACCTGGTAAACAGGCCTATGAAAGTATAATTGTACCCTAAGGCTGATGCCAACCAAATTTCTCAAAAAAAAGAGAAATATATGAGATCTTCTGTTCTCCTTTCCAAAAACATGTATTCCCTAAAGAAAAACAAATATGAGAATGAGGGTCAAAATCCTTCATTTGGTATATCCCCATCATTAGCATTCCTCTGGGAATCACAAGTTTCTTTCCAGAAAATGCTTTTCAGAATTTTCCTCACATAAGTTGTGGAAATCCTAGGAAAAAAACATGCTTGGCATTCTTCTGTGGCTTTCTGAGAAAGGGGCCAGGGTGGAATGGGAGACCATATTTCCTCCCTTTTTTCCTTCACTCGGGTGCAGGGCAGTTAGAAAATAGCCCAAGACTAAGCACAACCCAGGGAGCTTCACAAAGGTATGGGATAGACTAGTTGGTCACTGAGGTCCCTTCTATCTCTAAAACTCTGTGATTCTGTCAACAGGAAGGTCAGGAGAGCCTACTTCCCCAGCTTGGGACCCTTTCAGGTTCTTGTCTATGTGCTTTGGGATCAAGAGACTAAAGAGTCCAGACATTTCAAACTACAGAGGAAAGCCTGGGTTTCAAGTAACAGAAAGTTGTTTCTCTGTATTTTTTAAGGAATGTAGAAGAAATGCCTTTTCCCTCTCTGTATAGTCTATCAAAGCAAGAATTTTTAAAGTTTCTACTAGGTGTCAGGTATTGCACTAGGAGACAGAGATTCTCAAACAGAAAGAAAGAATCCCCTGAACTCAAGGAGCTTACACTTATAAGTACACATAAAATATATATTCAAGGTAATTTTGAGAGAGGGAACACAAACACCTAAGGAGAAAGGTCTCATGGAAGAAGAAGCATTTCAGCCGAGCTTTGAAGGAAACTAGGGTTTCTAAAAAGTGGGGGTGAAGAGTATAGTACAGGCATGTAGGACAGTCTACGTAAAGGCATGGAGTCAAAAAACCTATAAGTCAACCAACAAGTATTTGTTAAATACCTGCTATGTTCCAGTCACTGTGCTAGGTATTGGATATACCAGTACAAAGAATGAAACATTCTCTGTTTGCAGTGCACTTACATTCAAATAAAGGAGATAATAAATAAACATAACAAATTTACAAATAAGGAAGGTAATAAGTAAATATAACATATTCACATATATAACGACATAACTATAAAGTTAATAAATAAAACGCATGTATGTGTGTATGTACATACACAAAAAGTAGTTAACTACAGGTAGCTCGAGAGTGTGGTACTAGCAGAGGAATTAGGAATGGCTTTGGGCAAAATATGTTTGAGGTGCATCTTAAAGGAAGAGACCAAATCTATGAGTTGGAGATAAGGAGAGAGTTCATTCCAGGCACGGGATTTTATCTGTTAATTAAAAATACAAATTGTAATGAATCTTAAATTTGAATTTCCTTTGTTATTCTCACACCCATTAGTACTTTCTATGCTTTAAAAGTAGTCTCAGAGAGCCCTTTGATATTCCTTTTCCCTATCATTCCTTTTTTAAAATTAATAATAATGTCATTTCATTAAATATAAAAGTTGAATTGAGTATCCAGGGAACTAATCTGATATGTAACTAGAAAAATGAATTGCATTTGATTAAGTATACATAGTCTAAAATCTTGAAAACACAATTGTTTGATAGATGTAAGTAAAACTTAAAGATTAAAATTGTGTTTATAAATGTGTGTATACGTATATATATACATATATACACACATATACATTTACAAATACATACATATACATGTGTGTGTGTGTGTGTGTAAGGGGAGGGGGCCTGAACTGAAGTAGGCTGACTGAAAAGCTGAACTATGTAACATTCAGGTAGGGAGTGGTCACTTGATAAATCCATGAACAAAACAGAAATCCTTTAATAGGCAAGGATAAAGACTAAAGTAGTTTAAGTAAAAAGACCTCACAAGACTTACAGAAATCAACGATATTCAACAAATTAATGAAAGGAGGATTTCAAACAATTTCCAACATATAATAAAATGTATGAAAGCAAAGGAAAGATGAACCAGGGTCAGATTCATAGCTAACAACCAATCAGTATGCAGCACAGTTCCCCATCTTCCCTTTTAACCTGTGCTGTACAACTCTGTTCTGATGTAGAACACTAAGGAAATTTATGCCCACCATTCTAATTCCTTTTTAAAAATCAAAACAAAACCTTTGGTTTATTTCATATTTAAACCCATTAACAATTACAAATTAAAACATCATGGTTATATATGATTTGTTTGATTCTTATCTCTCTCCAATCAACAGCTATTCAATAATTCAACAAAAATTCCTTAAGCCCCTACTATGTTCCAAGAATTGCACTGAATGACACACTAACAAAACAGTACTTACCTTCCAGGAGCTTATATTCTACTGGGAGGAAGCAATATGTACACAGATAAGTAAATACAAGATATGGAAGGCCATGAAGGGGGTATAGCAAGTAAGCCTGTTATGCTGAAATGTAAAATGCATATGTTATCAGCCGTTATCAGCATTTAAAGGGCTTTAAATGCCAAATAAAGGAGCTTGAATTTTGTCAAAGACAATTAAGAATCAATGATGCTTCTCAAGAAATGGAGTTGATATGGTCAGACCTAAGCTTTAGGAATCTCTATTTGGTAGCCATATGAGGGATAAACTCAAAGGGATCAAAGTGTAGGTTAAATTTAAGGAGACCAATGAAAAGATCAGTGCATTATTCTAGGTAAAAGATCATGAACTCAGATGGTGGTCATGTGAGTGGAAAGAAGGAGATGCAAGTTATGTTAGACAGAGAGAGAATTGGCAAGAGTTGGCAAATGCTTAGATTGAAACGACGAGTGAAAGCAAAATATCAAAAGGGCTGTCAGGTTGCAAACATGGGTGACTGAAAATATGATGTTAGCTTGAAAGAAATAAAAAAGTTAGAAGTGGTAAATTTATGAGAAAAAAAGAGTGAGTCCTGTTTTGAGATTTATTAATTTTGAAATGTTTATGGAATAACTAGAATCAAGAAATGTGGATCTGGAGCTCAGGAAAAAAATGGAAGTTAGGTCAACCACCCCAATTATCATGGATTCTTTTGCACAAAGCCTAAAAGAAATAAGACCTGGCTTGCCAAAAACAAATATTCAAGGTATTCAAATGGGTCAGTGATCTCAATGCATTTTCTGCAACTACGCAGATTACAGCCAAAACATGCTTTTGAATCCTGGGACACTTTTCCTCACATGATCCCCTCCCTAATTTTGCCAGAGGAATACACACTTAACCAAAGGTGGTGAGGGAGGGAGCTGGAATGAGACTTCCTCACTTTCTCTTGACTTTGAGAAGATCCCTGTGGAGCACACAGGATAGCCATCAATTATCCCTTGGCCACATAATGGGGACATCTTTTTTACCTATACAATTCACGGTCTTATCTTTTATACCACTTCTCCACTGTATTATCGTGTCCACGTTTCAGCCTCATCACGTCCAAAACACACATCTTCTTCTGTTGCCCTTTGGACAATTTTCTATTGTACTTCTATATACTCTAGTTTCCCATGAATCAAAGCCCTACAACACCAGAAGAATAGTGATATTAAAACTATGGACATCTGTTACAGTGAGAAGCTTGACCTCACAAAAGAACTTTGAAGTTGTCTCAAAGCCATTCAGTCTACTCTGCTATCCAATTGTAGACCCACCTCATTATCCATTTTCAAGATCTAAGATACAGAGAGATGAAAACTGTCTCAGACACTTAACTTCCCTCTTGGACTCTGGGCAAGTCACTTAACTTCTCATAACCTTATTGTCCTCATCTGCAAAATGGGGATGATAATGGCACCTATCCCAGGGTTGTGGTGAGGACAAAATGAGACAACACATGCAAAGTGCTTTGCAAGTCTTAAAGTTATTTATGTACATATTTGTATGCAATAAATATGCTAACCAACATCATTATTATTATTCAAGTGCTTATCATAAACTGGATAATAGGCATTCTTTACTCTTCATCCACTTAGTCTTTCCTATATGGAGAGTTAAGCCAAACTTTCTATACACTTTTGAATCTTATTCATTGAGGCTTTGTAATTTTCTACCATCACTACTTAATCCTTTGGGCACGTTCATTTGTTTTATCGTCAGTTTCCTCATCTGGAAAAGAGAGATTTGTACTAGATGACTTTTAATGTCTCTTTGAGCTCTAAATTTATGATTCTACGATCCGAGGAAATAGGTGCATATGAGTTAATGGTTATTAATGTTCTTTTTTATTTTTGATAATAAGGTCTGAGATTTTGTCTATACCTTTGACACATTTTCTCTTTCAGATAATTTGAACATCAGTGCCCCAAACAGTCTAAAAAATGTGTTTCTTCCAGTAGAGATTTCTTCCTGTGCACATTTGATTGAGTTCAGCTATTTTTCCTATATTTTCTTCAGTGCCATTTTTACTTCCTCTACAAACAATGACATCTGGGTCTGTGATGTTAGAGTCCAAACATGGTGCCTCTCCTCTAATTAATGATGAAAAGATTTTTATTAAAAAAATTTTGTTGTTGTTCAATCGTTGTCATGTCCAACTCTTCATGACCACATGGTCCACAACACACCAGTCCCTTCCATTCTCCACTATCTTTCTAATCTCACCCTCTGTTGTCCCCTTTTCCTTTTGCCTTCAATTCTTCCCAGCATCAGGGTCTTAAAAGAAACAACTTTTCAGATCTTTTCTATCTTTCATTTCTGTTTGTCCTTTCAGTTTCATTTATAAATGTTCTCAGTATGGCTCTGCTCAATTGGATCTATTCTCAGACTTTTCTACCCTGTTTTTCCCCCTTTCCATTGCTTCTCACTATTTTATAAGGCGAGACTATTGAGAGTCTTCCATCATTTTTTGTGTACGATTTTACAAACAAGTCTATAGTCTAAGCTTGTGTGGCCTTCAGCTGTTATCTTTCCATTTGACAAGTATTTCAAATTGACAAGTATCTGGTGACTAACGTACTTTTTAGATTCTTCTGGTCTTTTCATTGTGACAATGGATTTGCATCACTTAAACTTTTGTATGGTCCTTTCCTACATTCTATTTTTTTGTTATTAATAATTAGTTTAAATAAATTGGTTAGAGGTATTAAATTACATGCCATATTGTTTTCTTTTTATTCCTTATTCTAGTGTTGTATTAATTTTTATTTTATAATATCAAATTGATAGAAGATACACAGGCAATTGATTTAGAAATGACTCCCATTAACAGTATCATGTCTTTTTCAATCTATTAAAATATAATTAATTTCATTTTACATGGTATTATTTGCTGCTTATGATGCCAAGCGCCTTCAAATTATTTCCTTGAAGGATGTATTCATGATATATAGATATAAGTCTCTTGTGTAATATTCAAGTCTTTGGTCCATCTCATTCCTTATTCTTGAATATATTCAAACATTTTCTACTGTACTTGCCTATTCCTGCCTTTGCATTGAAGTTCCCAATTATTTAAGTACATGTTGATTTAATTGTAAGATTTTATTGAAATTTTTAAAGAATTTTTCTACCTCTTCAACTTCTACAACAGATGTTGCCACACAAGCTACAAATACTTTCATGGTGGTCTTTTTTGCAAACACTAATCATAGGCACTGCAGCATGAGATGACCAAGTCTCCAATGAAATGATATTTTTGATGCCTTATTTGTAATAATTGCTTCAACAGCCTTTCCCAGCCATTTATATGCAACTTCTTTTTGTTTTCTGGTTTCTTTTATAACAATAACCCCCAGACTGATATTACTCACACGACCTTGGGTAAGTCACTTAACATTTCTAGTCTCAGTTTTCTTATCTGTAAAATGAAAAGACTGTACTACATGACCTCTAAGGTCCCTCCAAACTCCAAGTCTATGAGCCTGTAATATGATTGAGTTCCTCCTACCATATGTACACTATTTTCACTGGACAAGGATCACATATCATCTAGAATAGCAGAAGATAATCTAATGTTTGTAAATGGTTTAAGAGACTGCGATTTTTATCTTCTTCTGTCCCCTTTTTTATACTCTACCATCATCACTGTTGAAGCAGAAAGAGGTTAAGTGAGTGGCTAATTTTATTACTTCCTTTTTTTCAAATGACAATTTATCTGAACTAATCCTAAAAAAAAAACAAAAAACCAGAAATAGTTGCCAAGATCATATTCAAAATCTTTCCATCACAGTGGAATCTCTCAGAACATCTTCTCTTTTGGCATAACTTTGGGAACGCTGGAATACCTTTATACCATGATGAGGCATTGAGGCAGAATTTTGTTGATGTCCTTCTACTTCATGTTTCCTTTATCTTTAAGTCAAGATTTCAAAGGAATTCTTCTTTGTGGGCTATTTCTATACAAACTAACTGATTTTGGATCCAATTACCATGTCTGTCAGTATGGGAGTGTTTGCTATAGCAGGGCTGAACTTCACGATAGTTTTATAAGGAACCCATAGGAGAACAAATGGAAAAAATACTGGAATCGCAGAAACTATAAAAGGGAATACTCACCTCAATCATTAAGGGATTTCTATTGAGTAGAAAATATACTACTGGGTGAAAAATTTGTTGCCAAGTCAGAGGTTATTACATAAATTACCCTACAGGCATGAAAAAATCCTTGTGTTCTATCATAATTTTGTCCATTTCATAGACTTACTATAGCGAATATTTTAATCACATGGTATCTAGTACCCTGGTGATGATTCCCCTTGCACTTAACTAGGTTGGTTCTCAGACAACAGATACACAATCTATCACTAAGCCCACACCTGAAACTTTTTCAGACTTGAGGGGGGGGTTCACTGTCATAGTTTTTTAAAAGCTTAGGATCACTTTATGCCTCAATGTTGGACTGAAATACCACATGATAAAATCCATTTAAGCATGCAAACTAGAAAAACAAAAGGGATGAAAATTATGTCCAGCCAAACTATGTAACTCAAACCTATACAGTGAATTAATCCATCAATATTCTATCTTTGGCAAGTGCTTTGAATGGAAAATAAATTCACCCCAGAACTGAGTGGATTCTAGGTGCTTAGACTGAATTCCGCTTAAGAAATTGCGTATCATTTTCAATGGTCCTAACTTCCCACTAATGCATAAGTCTAACACCTTTAACACCAACATTCTTCCAATTTTTCTACATGCCTTTGAATAAAGTACAAATAACCCAAAGGGCAATGGAAATAATAAGAAAATAAAGTGACTCATCATATAGCAAGAAAAGATAACAGGCACACCAAGTACTTTATAGTATAGGTGAGAAACTAAAAGAATAAGAGACCTCCATCAAATTGGTTAGATCCCTTAGCTCAGGTTGGGTGAGGAAACAATGATAAGAAGTGAATGGGATGAAACAGCATGGAGAAGTTGCAATTTGCATCACTGACAAGAGTATCCATACTCACGGTATCATAGATACTTCAAGGCAAAGATTCATGCCTGGGGGGGGGGTGGCCCAGAAGTCCCATATAACCAGAGAAACCAAAATCTCTTTTACTGTAACCATTCAAATATTTTCTTAGTTTCATGAGTAATATGGATGATAGAATGGGATAGGAAGGTTGAAAAAAATCTTGAGGGATATTAACGTTTCTGTGAGTCCATTTTGTTAAGATTTTATTATTATTATTAAAGAATTATAAAGCTTCAATAAGTGTGTTTTAAGAGCCCAAGTGTAGAAACACATTTACTATTTAATTAATATGTCTTTTCATCCCCATACAGATAATGGACTAGAAAAGACACTTGTTAAGATTGCTTATGATACCAACTTAGATGCACTAGCTAGTATTTACAGAAAAAGATTAAAAACTCAAAATAATGCAGATAATTAGAGAAAGTGATACCACATACCTAACTGAAAGCTTAATACAGATCAATATAAGGAATGCATTTAAGAAGGCTAATATATCCCCACAATAAGAATATTGGGAAGTATTGGCTCTTGTAAATATTATAAAAATAAAAGAACAGAATCAAGGATATAATGTTATTGCTAAAGGAAATGTGAACCAGAAATCTTATCTCATTAATTGCCACCTTCCACCTTTTCCACCTTTATAAACTCACATCTAGTCCTCTCCTTTCCACTCTTATTTCAATCACCCTCAACCCTTCTCACTTAGAGATTCCTACTTGGTCTTGTTAGTTTCAGTTTATGACTTCTCCAAATCATTCCCCACATTTCATCTTCCTATCCTACCAATATGGTCCTGAGTTTCATTTTCTCTATTGGAAAACTTCTACAGACTTCTCATC
Organism: Notamacropus eugenii; assembly: GCF_028372415.1. NCBI lineage: Eukaryota > Metazoa > Chordata > Mammalia > Diprotodontia > Macropodidae > Notamacropus > Notamacropus eugenii. The sequence continues at coordinate 249,821,005 of NC_092875.1, forward strand.
TTTTGAATGAAGTTTAAATTCCTTACCCAGAAATTCAAGACCCTCACCAACTAGCTCCAATCTACCTATTCAGCCTTGCCTCACTGAATTTCCTCTTTATGTATTTGATATCTCGGATTATTTCCATTTCCTGTTCTTTTTCCTGCCCTCTCCCATCTCTGTGCCTTTGTTTGGAAAGGACTGCTGGCCTGGCTGTGATCATCTCTTGGATCCCTTCCCCTTCTTTAAGGACCTGCTCAAGTACCTTCTCCTCCAGGAACAACATTACAAATAACCAGAGATTTCCTGATTATTTAAAGCACTTTAGACTTGACAGGCATGTTACATAAGTTATTTCATTTGAACCTTACAATAAACCTATCCAGTAGTTACTACAGTTATCATTTTATCCATCTTACAAATAATGTTGGGAAGGTTCAGGAAAACTTAAGTGATTTGCCAATGTCACACAGCTACTAAATGTCAGAGGTAGAATTTGAATCTCTGACCTCAAATCCAACACAATCTACTAAGCCCTTCTCCTTGTCCTGACCCTCCTCCCTACCCCAGCCCCAGAAGAAAGGAGCCTCTTCCTCCTCAAATGTCTCATTCAGCTTTGCAGGCTTCTTTTCTGTCCTGATTACATTCTCTTTGGGTCACACTTACTAGCATATATTGTATTGCCCCCCTCATTAGATTCTTGGGAGCAGGGATAGTGCCACAATTCATTTCTGTATCCCAAGCACCCATCTCAGTCCCTTGATCAGAGTAGAAGATTAATAAAATTTTTAATTTAATTGAACTTAATACACTAGTGTGATATGTATGAGGCATCTTTTCACAATAGACAACACTAGGAGTTCACTTAGATGAGTGTGATCTCTCAAATAAAATAGTCCTAAAGAGGGTTTAACAGAGATCAATAAAATAATTAAAGTTTTGGAAAATTGAGGGAAGGCTTTTCAGAGGTACCTAAAACACTGACATTTAGTTGATGGATTTATACTACAAGGGCCCAAGTCTAGAGAAATACTCTAAAGACAAAATGCCTTCTGAATATACTTAGAAGATACATGCCAGAAAATGCTTCAATTCACACAGTGACACCAGAGGAAAGCTCTACCCTACTCTTTAAAGACCTCTTGGGATGTGGTTTACTTGGATCCCTTCTAGTTCACAGCTGTTGCCATTGGGGCCACTTTTATCCAAGGTCAGACCTGGAAATCTAGGTAACCTCTAATAAGGTATACTGATTCTGGGCCCTCCTCTAAAAGTGGTAAAGTACTGAAACAAGCAATACTTTCTGTACCCAAGAAAGACTCAAAATCCCTAGGAGGAGCACAGAACTCTTAAGACTACCACATCCACATGAATAAAGTCCTTGTTAGAAAATAGAAAATAATGGTAGAAAATCTCCATTTCAATTTAAAGGAAAACAAATCTTTTTTTCCGTATCCTTTAAGTATCAACTCATCCAATTCACAATGGAGTCTTCACTCCTACTAATAGGAATTACGGAACATTTACAATATTTCCAGTGTTATTCATTCATAAATACCTGCTGAATACTTAGAATGCATAATGCTAAGTTCTCAAAGAGATACAAGGATTAATATGATCTTTACATAAACTTAGAAGCATTAAGTTAAAAATTTAACAAGAGACATACCATGGATATATTATCACGGAAACTTTGATGACAAAAGAAATGGGTATAATGACAGAGAAATGCCTTTCACTGAAGAATTCACATGGATTTGCATGGTCTTATGGTCATCATGCACTTGGTCTTTCATTCACACCCAAACACAGAAGTAGCAATCAACAACAGAAAGGGCCCCTCTGAACATGAGTTTGCAATGTAGACTAAACCATTATCTCTTACTTGGTTATAGACTCAAAAATCCTAACTTTCATGAAGGTTAATTGAAAATCTCCATTTAGAATTTTGTTTTCTTCTTTAAAGAGAATTCTAAACTGAGCTGTAGGTCATTAGTATCATTTCATTTAGTACCATGAAATGTTCTTTACCTGAATATTTAGCAAAATGGATTCCCTCCAATTCTATAATGAATAGAGTAAGAGTCAGAAAGACCTGAATTTAAATCCTGCCTCAGACATTTACCAGCTGTGTGACTCTGGGAAAGTCAGTTAATCTCTTTCTACCTCAGCTTCCTTTTTAAAATTCATAGAATGGGGATAGTAATAGCATCTGCTTTACAGGGTTATATTTATAAACCACTCTGCAAATGTCTATACAATTGCTAGTTGACATTATTGCTATTATTACATAATAGTAATTCACAGCTATGTCTATTTTTATGATACCCCTGTCACAACCCCTTCCACTCTCACAATAATGTCACAAAATTCTTTCAAAATTAATTTTAAGTTAATTTATTCAATAAAGTTTTAGGGAAGGGGAAGGTATACAATAAAGTCAATATCTTCATTCTCAAAATCACAACTCTAGTTTTATGATCAGCAGGGATAGTCAAGCCTAGAACATTCACTTTTGGATGATCAGTTAATTCTAGACCACCATTCTTTAAAGAGATAACATTGCATCCTTTTGTTGGTAGCAATTTTGTTTTAAAAATATACTCATCTTTTCAGGCTTTCCTCTTCGATGTTCATTCACCTAAACTATTCTTGACAGTATACACTTAAGACTTCCCCCATGTTTACACTATAAGGATTTAGTATTAAGTGTGTCATGTGTGTATTTTCCCCTTTCTATCCAAGATTTCCAGTGTATCACCCCCCCACTCCCATCAATTATTTTTCCTTACCTTCTGCTACTCCCCTTCTGGTTACCCATGAGTCTAATTACAGTACATTTTAAAAAATGAGAATTAAGTAAAATGCCATCCTCCTATCCTTGAGCATTAGATAAAACCACCATTTGATGGACCTTGAGATCTCCTTGGCCCTGGATTTGGAGGAATAAAAAGTTTTCAAGGTAAATAATCACAAATAAGAAAAGAAGAAGTTATTATGGTAACTATTGTTTTCTCATTCTCATATTTAATCATCTATTATTATTGTGATTATAGGTTTTCATCTCATTCTTCTCATCTCTTTCAATGGAGATCAGAAAGAAATGGTCCTGCAACAAGTCACTATCCCACTATTATTATTTTATATTTCATATTCTGTGGACAATGGCTCAAGTGGATAAAAAAAAAAACTTGCTTTCTGTAATTGAAGGAAGGCATTATGTTTATCATCTATAGTTTCACAGAAGATATAGTTAGGATAACTCTGGTAGCAGACAGGATTGATAGAGATGATCTGTACCTCATCCTATCCCTAAATGACTTTGAATTCTTTTGCTACGACTATATTTTTAAAGATTATTGTTCCCAATAGTTTGGAGACTGAGTATTTGATATAGTGACACATTTTTAAAACTGTGTTTATAAATTTTTATAGATCAATGTTATAATCTGGATGATTATGGTAAGTAGTTCAGTAAGTAATAACGCTAATTACTTTCTGTTGTGTTTTAATTTCTGTAAAGCACGATATGCTCATTTGATGTGCATAACACTGTAAAGTAGGTACTATAGGTGTTACTATCACTGTTTTACAGACAAAGTAACTCAGGCTCAGAGAAATTTAAAAATATCCTTAGTGACAAAAATAGCAAGTATTAGATGCAGAATTTGATCCAAGAGCACACTTTCCATTATTCCATGTTTTCTCTAAGGAACATAGACTAGTACTGATACCATCCCAGCTAAAATACTTCTGATTCTAATAGAAAGTATGGTTGCATATGTACAGTAGAAAGTAAAGTAATTAATCTTTAAGTTTTAGATTTTACTCATCCTACTCTTTAGTGATTAACCAGAACAAATTTCAGCATATTAAAATACAGGTAGAGGTTTATCTTAGATACCATATTTGTAAAACATCAATTAGAGGTTATTAATAGCACTAAGTATGCAGCATCATAGCCAGATTTTATTATGTAATTTCCCTATGAAAAGGTGATGGTCTACTTCTTGGATTTACTAAACAAAGTGATTTTTCACATTAAAAGATAGCCCCCCCAAAATAAGTCATTTCTTCATTTTCTACTGGAATATTATATGTTTCAATATTTAAAAACAATTGAAACACCAAAATGTAATTAAAATAAATTAAACTATCATGAAAATACTCTGAATCTTAAAGTGAATATAACTTCATTTAAACACATTAATTATAAAAATTGTTTTCACGCATCATAGAGGCAGGACACTAGATAGAGTGCTGGCCTAGAGTCAGGAAGTCTTGAATTCAAATCTAGCCTCAGTCACTGTCAATGGAAATGGCTACAATGGCTACAAGAGACATGGGAAAAACTCTGCATGACTAAACAGAAAAGGGTATTAATAGTTTGCATTATTTTTAAAAAAAAACACCTACTAATCTCAAATCCCTTTGCAATTTTATTTTTCATCCATACTTTTCTGTTCACTAACCCAATTTTTGCCCTTTTCTTGGCTGATTTAAGTCAACAATCTACTTATGCATCTGGCACACAGAGGTACTTAATAAATGCTTGTTTCCTTCCTTCATATTCACAGATAATAATGCTTTCTGTAAACCCAATGCTTCTTTTTAGATAAAGCTATGTAAAATTTACATGCAAAAAACCATAAATATTATGTCTTATGACATATAAATAACATAAATAGCTTTCATTGAAACGTAATTCAAAATAATTAACGTGTCATTCCCCAAAAATAAATGTAGAGGTTATAAGAGATGACCGGTGTGATCTAATATTCTATTATTTTAGAATCAAGTACATATGTTTCTAAAAACATTTTCTATGCCTATTGTGTTGCCATGTATATAATTTTGTCTTCCCAAATATTTCATTTGAACTGAAACTGACTAATAAGACTTTATAACTGGTATCTTTCTCACTGGTAGCTTCCTATATGGCCACTGAAACTTTTCAATACTTTATAAAAGGACTTTATCCATACAAAATTCCAGAGTACTTCTATATGTTTCTATATTTCCCAAGTATAATCATTATTAATATATTATTATTATCACTTATTTTACTTTGTTACTAAATAGTAAAGTACATATCAATATAAAATCTATTGTTGATCCGTGAGAAAAGCTCTGGATTTGGAGTCAGAGAGGCACTCATTTAAATCCTTGCTCTGACACTGAGGATCTGAGTGACATGGGGCAAGTCCCCTAAGATCTCTGGGCCTCAGATCACTATCTCTAAAATGAGGGGGTTGGGTTAGGTGGCCTTTGAGTTTCCTTCCAGCTTTAAATTTATAATCCTACATAGTGTAGAAATGTAGAGGCAACACAGGCTTAGCAAATAAAGTGCTTAAGTGGGAGCCAGAAAAACCCGAATTCAAATATCACCTCTGATACTGGCTGTGACATGAAGAAATTCACTTAATTCACTCATTCTGTTTGCCTTAGCTAACTCTCTGGGATCTGTCTAATAAGACACCAATAGGTTACCAGGGGCCTCAGTGGAGGGCATTCTTACACCTGGTTCTCCCCTCCTTCCCCCACCCTCCTCTCTGATAAAATCACAGACCTACTGAGTATTCCCTTAGTATAGACAATTAGACGGATAAAGACTGGACCTGTGATTTCATTAGTATAGGGAATTCCCACATTAACAAAACTCCCTCTACCAATATAGGTCAGCACCTTCTCTCCAACGTAGTCTTAGACTCCAGCTTAGAGCGCTGAGACATTAAGTAACTATGCAGGGTCTCACAGTCAGCGTGTGTAAGAGGTGAGATTACCTGACCGCAGTCAGGTCTCTTTCTACTATACCATGCCGCTAAATATTTCTGTTCCCGTGGTACAGGAAGACAGACAGACAGATAGACAGATGGATAGATAGATAGGTGATAGATTACATATGTAGATATATATTATATATATATATATCATACAGAAACAGAGATAGATATAAAGAAACAGATATAGATAAGATATAGATAGATACTAAAATTCTACCCTAAAGAGCTCTTTGTGGCATGAAGGTGACCTTGGTTTCTGAAAGCTAAGGCAGTAGAGATAAGGCCCAGTCACTGACTCTGTCTATCACAGTAGGAACAGTTTGGCTAACTAAGGTCAGCACAGACTCATCACCTCAGCACTGGCCACCATGTAATGAAATCCTTTTGGCCATTGCCACTCACATTACTGTCAATTACATTATGCAGAGGGGATGTCATCTGTACTGGTGAGGGAGTGCACATACAGGTAAAATCAAAGTTCTCTGAACTACTAAACAGTTTGGAAATAAAATACAAAGTGAATTATTTCCTCTTTAATTAATCATCCTTTAAAAAACAAGTTCCAGAGTTAAAATCTTCTGAGAAAAGGGAGTTTATGCACATATGTTCCATTTGAATCTGGGGGATGTATTTACAATTAAATTCTAAACCTTCTGAAATTAGGCATCTCCAATAGAATTGTTAACTGTAGTGTGTATCACTAATAATGATACCCCCTAGATCAGCTCCATCCCTTTCACTGTGGCATGGTCCCCAGGCACATGGATAACTACTGCTTGATCATTATCCAAGCAAAAACTGAAGCTACTGAAGTTTTAAAGAATTTGTATCTTACTGAATTTCTTTTATCTCTAATAATTACTAAACTGGCATAATTACTCATACTTGAGGTGGAATGTGATGCATGCTAAAAGCCCAATCTGCCTAAAATTAAACTTTCTTTTATATAAGCTACTACTGTACTTTAGTTTGCAAAGATTTATCTTGAGTCAGGCTTTCATGCCAAGAATTGCATAATTATTTAAGCCATTTAAAAGCTTTCTGTATGCTGTTTGATTAATACTATAACAGAGCAATTTAAATTTACTAATGTTAACTTTAATGTTTAAGTTTTAATTGCTTTGTAATAACACTGTTGCACAACATATTTTACATCAGACAGGTACACTTTCATTACAGCAAACAAGGAATAGGCATTCCTTGCTGGAGTTGTGCAGAGTCCCTAAACAAAAAACAAGACCATATTTCAGATTTAATTGAAATGGGATTAGAAAGCTGCTTTCCCCCCTCCCCAAATAGAACTAACTTTGACCTCTGACAGCACCACAGGAACCAACAAGGGAGAAAAAAACCATAAATATATCTGAGAAAATACTTAACCAGAGACCAGACTTGAGATTTCAGAACTCCTATCAAAATCTTATTTGATGTAAAAGCATTCTCTAACATTATTCCACAAAAAAAGTATGTACATGGAAACTAACCTTTAAATCCATAATTCTTCCTGAATGGCTAAGATAAGAATATTATAAGTCTGTTGAATTGTTTTTTGAGAACAACTTAAAGTTTATGGAGGAGACATATCAATTAAATCCAGTCATTTTAAAAGATACATGTTTGTCAATGGAATTAACAGCATTAAGCCAGTTTTATGAATGTTCTCTTTCATGACAAAATAACAGAAAAAGAACATCTTTCATAAAATTCTGGATTGATCTTGTTGAAACATACTAATATCTCTTAACAAAATTGTTCTCCTCATTGTGAGGTTACATAAACAAGAAAATCCAAGCAGTAATTATAGTTCTTTCAAGATTTCTTTAAGAATATATTTCCATTTATGGTAAGAGGCATTTCACTGATATTTACTGAAGTAACATTCACAGTCTTCCTTTTGAAAACGGCACAGACTGTAAGATGAAGAGAAATTGTCTGCAATGCTCACATGGACCCAAATAAGCAACTAAAAAGAACCAAGTATAATTACTGGAAGCCTAAAGTTGATAAATTCTGTCATCACCATGAGACGTCACTGCTGTCAATGGGAATTACTACAATGGATTTTAAGGGATATGGGAATAATCTGGCATGACAAAAAAAAAGACTAAGTATAAACAGCTTGCACTATAAAAAAAACTCTGCTAATCTCAAATCCCTTTGTAATTTCATTTTTCATGTATGCTTTTATGTTCAATATCCTAATTTTTGCCCTTTTTTGGCTGGCCAAATAAAAGCCAACAATCCACTCATGCATCAAACAGATGTTTTTGCTTTTAGGGCCAAGTGGAATTTTATGAATTTTTGTTCCTTCCCTTTAAGAAGATGCTGCCAGAGCTGCTGAAATTCTGAAACTCGTAGTTTTGGAAAACACTCACTGGACCATCAGTACTGGAACTTTGACTAGAGCTCATGGGATTCATGCCAACAGTAATTGCTGTTTTTGTTTATGCTGGATTGTCTACTGATTGGACTATAATCAATTTAATGACTTCAACATCTCGTCAGTATAATTTTGAGGTGGTGGTGGAGGGAAGGAACAGTCAACCAGTTGATAAATGAATAAAACTACACAGCAACTGTCTGAAGAGGGTACAAAGGTTCAACATGCACAAACTGCTATAACATTTCTAATCTTGTACTGTAACCATTCCTCTTAGCATCCACAATAGGAAGGAGTAGCACTATATACAGAAGCTACATTCTGACACACAATGGATCAGACACATTAGATGGCCAAAATAAAACTTTACCCTTAGTTTAAAATCTAGTTAATATAAAAGTGAGTCACATTTCACATAGCTACCAATACATGTGTGGAAGAAAACAAAGTCAGACTGAAACCTTAGTTCAAGGTATAACAGCTCTAATCTTAAAGCTAGACATGAATTTTTGCAAAAAATGTAAGGTTTTGCCTTACAAACACAGTTTTCCAAAAGTATAAGGGTTTAATGAAAATTGACATCTCTTGAAGTAAATTATTTTTTTTCTTGAATTTTTTTTGGCAAATTAGAATAATCTTTTTGTTGTCATTAAAGGCTTCTTGTATACTAATAAGAAAATGATTTTGACATAAAAAATTGCTTAAATAAGGACTGCGGAGTTCAATGTTTCTATTAAATTTGTGGGGCTATTCCAGCTCCCTGCAGTGCCTTGTTTAACACCTACAATTTTCAGAGATTTTCAATGGAGACCACAGCTGAATAGATATATTTTCTGACTTTTAAGATATCGTGGACTTAGAAGATACTTGTTTTATCATTTAAATTTCATAATGGAAGCATCTTTTTTTAAAAAAAAATGTGTTTCTGGATGGCTACATTTTTGCCACTTCATTATATTTCTAAATAAATGATTTGTCATAAAAAACTTTTATTAAGTACAAAATATGCCAAATAAGAATAAACATGTCAGCCACAAGTGTTACAATTATAAAATGTGCCAAGTTACAAAGGGGTTAGCTACTGTGATAGCCAAGTCAAACAAGACACAATTGGGGCTCTCTTTCTCCCTTGTTTCCCCAAGCCCCCCCAGAGGTTTCTAGTATGGGTTTATTAAGACCTTTGGGCCCAGATAGTCTTAATTGTACCTGGTGTTTGACTTGGCCATTTAATGACTAAATATACCCCTCCACCCTACCCAGATTTAAAACTTGGCTCTTTCTAAATATGTCACACCTTTATGTAGCTGACCTTTTTTCCCCCTCCCTTACATGGCTTTTTTGAGCAGAAAAAAAAATTAATGCTTCTTATCAGCTAAAATGACAGCAGAGCTTCCTTCAGAGAATCACCACAAGAAATGGGATAAAGGGCCAGTAAGAAGAAAAATAGGTCACGATTGACCAATTTGATGCAACTGATTCCCTGTCTCTAAAAACAACCTGACAGCAGAACTATTTTCAGTCAGGTAAGACATTCAAACACTGTGTCTACACTTTCAAGGAATAAGGAGAATTTAGCAATTATCTAAATAATACAACCGCACTGGGAAAAGCATTTTTGCTTTAATCTCTGAATATTCAATTAGTCAACTAGATGTCTGCTTTTATTCTTTACTGTGCACAGCATATTTATGCCAAACTAAAATATAAAAATTGTCCAGTTAATTTATCATTTTCTCAGTCTGAATTATAAAGAGTAGGGAAAGCCAGAAAGAGGGATACTTTCAGAGGAAGGAGAGCTCTCATGCAATAAAATATTTTTTTAGTTTTTCATAAGTAGAAATCTCAATGCTCTTAATGCTTAGTTCTATCATTATAAATAAACTTCAGAGATAAAGTAGAACTAAAATGAAGTAGAAGAGGCTCCCCCACATCAGGATGCCTGAAACTATAGGTAGATATATAGCCAAGCTAATCAGTTAAAGATTAACAACCATCCCCTCAAAAAGTATCACCTCTCAAAAAATGCAAACAGAAGACTTGTTTTAAAATCCTAAATTTAAAAGAAAATATAAATTATTTGTGGAGTTTTCTCCCTGATGAATCTTACTTCTCTGCATTTAACTCAACAAAATACCCTACAAAACTTAACATTTTATTTTAATGTTTTTTACCTGCCTTATGTAAGTACTCCCTGGAGATGCACGTTTCAAATTACATTATCAAAAGTGACAGCCGTATCAAAAATATCTTTTAAACCTTGTTTGTTAAAGTGAGAGTAGCTTTGTATAAGTCAGATTGGAAATGTAATCATTTTTAAAAAGCCACATGCACTTTGATGATTTCAAATGTCTTTTTTTTAAAGTGCTCTTGTAAAATAATCTATAATAGTTCTTTCAAGCATGCTATTCATTTTAAATGATAGGAATTTCTTATCTCCTAATTCCAAAACTACTAATCAGCTCTTCATAGAAAAGACTTCAATTAGTACTGTCTTTACATGACTATTGAAATTACTACAACTTGTGTTGCCCGTAGCTCCTTTTTTTTTAAGCCGGACTGCAAATGTTCTGTGAGTACACTGTTTCAAGATAATCTAAAGAGATGCCTACATTATCTTTCCCTAACTCTCTGATGGACCATGTTACTTCAATCCAACTACATTAGAGTCACAACATACACTAAGTAGTGAGACTCTCAAAAAAAGAGATACCTTTAAAGGAAGGCACAAGGAAATTAAGATGCTGAAGAAAAGATTAGAAATTTTGAATGTCACCAAGAATGAAAATCTCTTATCTCCAAAGCTATTAGGGCAGATCACAAGTACACATCTGAGGTTGCTAACTTATAACTGTATTTTCCAAAAATGAATGCATAGCAAGCAGAAAAAGACAAGTAGTTCTCAGTACAATCCTACTTTCATCTCTGTCTGTAGTTTTTAAAACAAACAAAAAAGCCCAATCAACTTCATCTGAAACCCATTTACTCTTGGAGATGTGACAAGGTGGGGGGGGGCATGACCTTCAGACTATAGAACTCTATTATACACAGCACCTTCACATAAAATGGAAGCTGAATCTTTGTTTTTAATTTAAATGTTTTATTTGCAACATGAATGTTAAAAAATAGATGTTATGTTGTCATAGAAAGGACGTTTGGATGGTATTTCAGTAACATAGCAATGCAATAAAGGAATATGTTCTATTTGCTTGTTTCAATTTGGCATTTGTGTTCAGTTGCATTACAAGCTTCACAAGTTCAAGTCACACGTATTTTCCAGTCTGACTTGCACTGCAAATAAAGTCAACTGAAGGCTTCACTTACTGCCCATAAAATCCTATGTGAATGTGAATAAATCGTCTTTAGGAAGCAGAGGAAATAAATGTATTCACAATCAACAGAACTTTCATTGTGAATTCATTCCAAGGGCAGGTGAGCAGTCGGGCACATAGTTGCTGTTTGGAAGCTACCAGCAAATCAAATAACGAATGGTGCAAACTTCCATAAACTTTACTTTAAAATATACGATAGCCCCCAAATTATTAGAAGGGATTTCAGGGACTTTGTTAATCTCCTTTCCGACAAGGTTAGACAGTATATATTAATCTAGTACATTCCAAAAGTGCTTTTTATTCCAAGTGAATAGGAAACTTTTTTTTTTTTTTGCTGGCACTTCACTAGATGTTACTTTTAGTAAAGAAAGAGTTTAAGGTCATGTTACCTCACTCAACCCCAGTCTTCACGTAATAGTTGCACTTACATTTAAGCTCACACACATACAGCCTCTGCACTTACTTTCCCCTCCTTGTCACTTTATTCTTTCAGGCCTTCTGATTTGGTTTTCCCGTAAATTGTATAGCTCATATAGATGCAGGTTACAACTATAAATATATGTATGTACCTCCCACACACATATATACAGTTGGTATATTTATGCAACTTCACATGTGCTTGGGGGAAAAGAAAGCATTTAAATCTTAGAAGCCCCCCCCCCCCCCCAACACACACCCTTGTCCCTTTCCCAGGAGAAGAAAAGGCTTTGTGTGTGTGGCGGAGGTCTCTGTTAATAGAGTTCATAAATACACATAGGCTGGGGCAGGGGGGCGTTGGGGAGAGAAATAAGGGAGTGGGGTTGAGGAAGGGAATCTCCTTTCCCCCAGCTGAGAGCTGGAAGGCAGCGTGTCATTAACTAAGCCTATTCTGGTGCACGAGATTGGAGAGAGACTGCGGGGTGGCCCTTAGTGATGTGGAGAAGGTAGAGGATGCTACTCAGGGGGACCAGAGCGCCTTGCTAAGAGGAAGGAGGTGGCGAGGGGCCAGGGCCAGGCTAGACAGGGAAGAAGGGGGCGGGCTAAATGGGGGTGGGGGGCACCGCAGCACGGACTCTCCCCGGGACCTTCCCGGGCTCTGCCACATTCTCACAAGCCGCCCTTTGTCCTCTTCCTCCCGGGCCTGTGCTCCCTCCTCCTAGGGTTTGATTTTTCCCCCCCTACTACTTGGGTCTCCCGTCCCCCAATCACCTCCTCTGGTTTCTTAATATCCTCCCCTCACCCAACCACCTCTCCTCCGCTTCTTAACTCTCCAGCTCTCAAGCATTGCCTTTAATCTTTCCATACCCATCACCCCCCCCCCCCCAATAATCTTCTACCCCTCCCCCGGCACTGTAGATTTTCCTTGCCCCTGGCAGCCAGCTGGGATGGGGGCAGAAGAAAGCGGTGGTGGCGAAGGAGGGAGGCCGAGGAGGAGGAGGAGGCCAGCACGTGACTGTTCTTCACATTCCAGCACAGCCCCAGATCTCCCACTAACTCTAGCCACCAGATCAATAACTTCAATTCTCCCCGTCTCCCCCACCTCACCGCCACCGCATCCCAGCGACTCCCAGAAAATCCCACCCCTAGCTCCAAAAACTTCCCTCTCCGAGTGAGACTAAAAGAAACTGCCCCCCTTCGCTTAAAGGAAAAAGGAGGGCGGTGGGGAACTGGCCTCCGTGTGCGGGGCGGGGAGAGGGGGGGTGACTTTCTTTAAAACCAGAGATGGTTACTTTCCTAATCCACCCCGTTAGAAATATAAACCATCGGTTTCCCCTCGCTTCTTTTTTAAACACTGTATCTATTTCATTGCGTGTTTACATAATTTGATGTAAGGAGGAAACAATCCAAAGGAGACAGGGGTGGGAGGAGGTGTCTTGTTTTCTTTTCCTCGTTCATGTTATCATCCTGGGCCCTATTTTTAATTAGCTCATTTTTGCCCCTCAGGGAGATGACTTTTTCTTTCTTAAAAGAAAGGGGGAAAGAAGCCCCGCCGGGTTTTCGGCGTTTATTCTAGACAAAAACCCACAACACAAACTTTTTCATCAAGCCCAAACGTGGATCTAAAGCCGGCGATTTTCCCCTCGGTGATTTATTTTCTGCTCATTTTCTACCGACTTTCCATGGCAGACTCATTTTTATTTGCTCCCCCTTCCTTCACACTCCACCCCCCCC